>NC_091294.1:49242349-49257349 GCF_038502225.1 Cherax quadricarinatus | reverse complement strand
ATGAGCCCATGGTTCACCCAAAGGTGCAGGGAGGCAAAAAGCAAGTGTGCTAGGGAATGGAAGAAATATAGAAGGCAAAGGACCCAGGAGAATAAGGAGAGCATTCGTAGAGCCAGAAACGAATATGCACAGATAAAAAGGGAGGCCCAACGACAATATGAAAAGGACATAGCAGCGAAAGCCAAATCTGACCCGAAACTGTTATACAGCCACATCAGGAGGAAAACAATAGTCAAGGACCAGGTAATCAGGCTAAGGAAGGTAGGAAGGAGGAGAGAAAACAAGAAATGACCGAGAAGGATGTGAGGACTCAACAAGAGATTTAAAGAAGTGTTCACAGAGGAGACAGAAGGGGCTCCAGGAAGACGGAGAGGTGGGGCACACCACCAAGTGCTGGACACAGTACACACAACCGAAGAAGAAGTGAAGAGGCTTCTGAGTGAGCTAGATACCTCAAAGGCAATGGGGCCGGATAACATCTCTCCATGGGTCCTGAGAGAGGGAGCAGAGGCGCTATATGTACCCCTAACAACAATATTCAATCCATCTATCGAAACAGGGAGATTGCCTGAGGCATGAAAGACAGCTAATGTAGTCTCAGTCTTTAAAAAAGGAGACAGACATGAAGCACTAAACTACAGACCAGTGTCACTGTCACGTATAGTACGCAAAGTCATGGAGAAGATTATCAGGAGAAGAGTACTGGAACACCTAGAAAGGAATGATCTCATCAACAGCAGCCAACATGGTTTCAGGGACTGGAAATCCTGTGTCACAAACCTACTGGAGTTCTATGACATGGTGACAGCAGTAAGACAAGAGAGAGAGGGGTGGGTAGATTGCATTTTCTTGGACTGCAAGAAGGCATTTGACACAGCTCCACACAAGAGATTAATGCAAAAACTGGAGGACCAAGCAGGGATAACAGGGAAGGCACTACAATGGATCAGGGAATACTTGTCAGGAAGACGGCAGCGAGTCATGGTACGTGGCGAGGTGTCAGAGTGGGCACCTGTGACCAGCGGGGTCCCACAGGGGCCAGTCCTAGGACCAGTGCTGTTTCTGGTATTTGTGAACGATATGACGGAAGGAATAGACTCCGAGGTGTCCCTGTTTGCAGATGACGTGAAGTTGATGAGAAGAATTCTTTCGATCGAAGACCAGGCAGAACTTCAAAGGGATCTGGACAGTTTGCAGACTTGGTCCAGCAATTGGCTCCTGGAGTTCAATCCCACCAAGTGCAAAGTCATGAAAATTGGGGAAGGGCAAAGAAGACCTCAGATGGGGTACAGTCTAGGGGGTCAGAGACTACAAACCTCACTCAAGGAAAAAGATCTTGGAGTGAGTATATTACCAGGCACATCTCCTGAAGCGCAAATCAACCAAATAACTGCTGCAGCATATGGGCGCCTAGCAAACCTCAGAACAGCATTCCGACATCTTAATAAGGAATCGTTCAGGACCCTGTACACCGTGTACGTTAGGCCCACATTGGAGTATGCGGCACCAGTTTGGAACCCACACCTAGCCAAGCACGTAAAGAAACTAGAGAAAGTGCAAAGGTTTGCAACAAGACTAGTCCCAGAGCTAAGAGGTATGTCCTACGATGAGAGGTTAAGGGAAATCAGCCTGACGACACTGGAGGACAGGAGAGATAGGGGGAACATGATAACGACATGCAAAATACTGAGAGGAATTGACAAGGCGGACAAAGACAGGATGTTCCAGAGATTGGACACAGTAACAAAGGGAGACAGTTGGAAGTTGAAAACACAGATGAATCACAGGGATGTTAGGAAGCATTTCTTCAGCCACAGAGTAGTCAGGAAGTGAAATAGTTTGGGAAACGATGTAGTGGAGGCAGGATCCATACATAGCTTTAAGCAGAGATATGATAAAGCACACGGTTCAGGGAGAGTGACCAAGTAGCGACCAGTGAAGAGGCGGGGGCCAGTAGCTTGGTCTCGACCCCTGCAACCTCAACTAGGTGAGTACACACACACACACACACATAAGAAGCTATACTGAATGCAAGGACCCTATCAGACCCACGTGGGGCCAAGGCAAAGACGAGGAGCACACTAGGAACAAATGAGACGTCTGAAGACAATGGAGGAGCTATGATATATGCCGAGACTCTACCAGACACTTGTGCAGGCCAAGAACAGCTGAGCAGGAAAGACAGACCACTGAGCATAGAGGCCTCAGCCATGGAAGGGATCGAAGGGACACTCCAATGGAAGGAACTAAAACACCTCAGAGGACGCAAAGGGAGACACAGTGGGAGGAAGAAAGGGCAAGATCAGTTTTTGTCTACGGGATCCAGGAAGTCGAAGGGGAAACCTATGATGAAAGAAAACAGGAGGAGAAAAAAGTGACTGATGGTATCATGAAAGCAATAGGTGAGGGCGACATGACCCAGGTGACAAATATTCGGAGAATTGGGTAGTTTGCAAGGGGATGGAAACTGCCTCTCAGAGTAATTTTCAAGGCAGAATCAACTAGAACCATGATCCTGCAGGAGAAAGCATGACTGAGAGAAAAACTGGAGTACCAGTGTACCTCAATCGAGACAGAACACAAAAGGAAAAGATGATACTGCAAGAGAAAGTACAAAAACGAAAGGAGGAATGAGAGGAAATGACAAAGATGAGCAGAAGAACCCAAACATAGGTGGAAGGGCAAACACACCCTCCAGAAACACCAGCAAAAGGACTCCAACTGCGACATCCCTTAGGCAACTGAACAATCCAAACCAACAATCACACACTGATCCCTCTTTCCCCACACCCCACACCCCAAACCTCACCCCCACAGCAACTCCCTACAGAAACTCTGCCCCCATCCCGACTGCAACCTTCCATAGGCCCCCGCCAGGGCTCTCGCTCCACCAACCCCAATATTCTCCCAAGACCACAGTTTTAGAAAAGAAGTTGAAGGTTTGGTACACAAACGCAGATGGAATAACAAATAAATATGAGGAGTGGAATGAAAGAATCAATGAGAAGTCCACAGACATCATAGTCACAGAAACAAAACTCACTGAGACAATAACAAGTGCAATCCTCCCACCAGGATATCAGATCTTGAGAAAAGATAGAAGGAGCAGAGGGGTTGCACTACTCGCAAAACAACCAATGGAGATTTGAGGAAATGGAAGGCATGGACGAGATTGGAGAAAGGGATTAAGTAGGTACACTTCAGTCTGGGGAACATAAGGCAGTCATTGCAGTGATGTATAATCCACCACAGATCTGCAGGAGGCCAAGAGAGGAAGATGAAGAGAGCAACAGAGCAATGGTGGAAACACTGGCTGAGGTGGCAAGAAGAGCTCACTCGAGCAGAGCAAAGTTACTGGTTATTGAGCGATTTCAACCACAGGGAGATCGACTGGGAAAACCTGGAGCCACATGGGGGTCCCGAGACATGGAGAGCCAAGATGATGGATGTGGTAATGGAAAACCTCATGCATCAACATGTTAAGGACGCTACCAGAGAGAGAGGGGAGGATGAACCAGCAAAACTGGACCTCGTGTTCACCCTGAGCAGTTCATACTTTGAGGGCAACACATATGAGAGACCCCTTGGAGCTAGTGATCATGTGGTTCTGTGCTCTGAATATATAGTAGAGCTTCAAGTGGAGAGGGTAACAGGATTTTAATGGGAAAAGCCAAAATATAAAAGGAGGGATTACATAGGTATGAGGAACTTCCTGCAGGAGGTTCATAGGGACAGAGAATTGGTAGGAAAGTTAGTAAACAAAATGATGGAATATGTAACAACAAAATGCAAGGAGGTAGAGGAAACGTTTGTTCCCAAGGGCAACAGAAATAATGGAAAGAGCAGAACGAGCCCTTGGTTTACCCGAAGGTGTAGGGAGGCAAAAACTAAGTGCACTAGAGAATGGAAAAGTACAGAAGGCAAAGAACCCAGGAAAATAAGGATATTAGTCGAAGAGCCAGAACCGAGTATGCACAGATTAGGAGGGAGGCCAAGAGACAGTACGAAAACAGCATAGCATCAAAAGTCAAGTCTGTCCCGAAACTGCTGTATAGCCACATTAGGAGGAAGACAAGAGTCAAAGAAAAGATGCTTAGACTGAGGAAAGAAGGTGGGGAACTCACAAGAAACGATCAAGAGATATGTGAGGAGCTCAACAAGAGATTTAAGGAAGTACTGACAGTGGAGACAGGAAGAACTCTGGGAAGACAGGACAGAGGGAGGACACCAACAGGGAATACACCAACAAGTGCTGGATGACATACACACAACCGAGAAGGAGGTGCAGAAGCTGCTAAGTGACCATGATTCCTCAAAGGCGATGGGACTAGACAACATCTCCCCATGAGTCCTTAGAGAATGAGCAGAGATGCTGTGTGTGCCACTAACCACAATCTTCAACACATCCCTTGAAACTGGGCAACTACCTGGGGTATGGAAGACGGTAAATGTAATCCCCATTTTTAAGAAAGGAGACAGAAACAAGGCCATAAACTACAGACCAGTGTCACTGACGCGTATGCAGTCATGGAAAAGATTATCAGGAGGAGAGTGGTGGAGCACATGGAAAGGAAAAAGATTATAAATGACAACCAGCACGGATTCATGAAAGGCAAATCCAGTGTCACAAACCTTCTGGAGTTTTATGACAGAGTAACAGAAGTAAGAGACGAGAGAGAGGGGTGGGTTGATTGCATCTTCCTGACCTGCAGGAAGGCCTTCGACACAGTTCCTCACAAGAGATTAGTGCAGAATTTGGAGAATCAGGTGCGTATAAAGGGAAGGGCACTGCAATGGATCAGAGAATACCTGACAGGGAGGCAACAACGAGTCATGGTACGTGATGAGGTATCACAGTGGGCGCCTGTGACGAGCGGGGTCCCACAGGGGTCAGTCCTAGGACCAGTGCTATTTTTGGTATAAGTGAATGACATGATGGAAGGGATAGACTCAGAAGTGTCCCTGTTTGCAGATGATGTGAAGTTAACGAGGGAAATTAAATCAGATGGGGATCAGGCAGGACTACAAAGAGACCTGGACAGGCTGAACATGTGGTCCAGCTACTGGCTTCTCGAATTCAAACCCGCCAAATGCAAAATCATGAAGATTGGGGAAGGGCAAAGAAGACTGCAGACAAAGAATAGGCTAAGTGGCCAAAGACTGCAAATCTCACTCAAGGAGAAAGATCATGTAACACCGAGCACGTCTCCGGAAGCACACATCAACCAGATAATAGCTGCAGCATATGGGCGCCTGGCAAACCTGAGAATAGCGTTCTGATACCTTACTAAGGTATCGTTCAAGACACTGTACACTGTGTACGTCAGGCCCACACTAGAGTATACAACACTAGTTGCGAACCCACACCTGGTCAAGCACATCAAGAAATTAGAGAAAGTGCAAAGGTTTGCATCAAGGTTAGTTTCGGAGCACAGGGGAATGTCCTACGAAGAAGGACATCGGCTTGACGACACTGGAAGACAGGAGGGTCGGGGAGACATGATAGCGATATACAAAATACTGCGTGGAATAGATAAGGTGGACAGAGACAGGATGTTCCAGAGATGGGACACAGAAACAAGGGGTCACAATTGGAAGCTGAAGACTCAGAGGAGTCACAGGGATGTTAGGAACTATTTCTTCAGTCGTAAAGTTGTCAGGATGTGTAACAGTCTAGCAAGTGATGTAGTGGAGACAGGAACCGTACATAGTTTTAAGACGAGGTATGACAAAGCTCAGGGGGCATAGAGAGAGAAGACCTAGTAGCGATCAGTGAAGAGGCAAGGCCAGGAGTTGAGTCTCGACCCCTGCAACCACAATTAGGTGAGTACAATTAGATGAGTACACACACACATACACGCAAACATACACGCACACACACACACACACACACACACACACACACAAACACACACACACACACACACACACACACACACACACAAACACACACACACACACACAACAGAGCAATGGTGGACACACTTGCTGAGGTGGCAAGAAGAGCTCACTCCAGCAGAGCAAAGTTGCTGGTTATGGGGGATTTCAACCACAGGGAGATTGACTGGGAAAACCTGGAGCCACATGGGGGTCCCGAAACATGGAAAGCCAAGATGTTGGACGTGGTGCTGGAAAACCTCATGCACCAACATGTTAAGGACACTACCAGAGTGAGAGGGGAGGATGAACCAGCAAGATTGGACCTTGTGTTCACCCTGGGCAGTTCAGACATTGAGGACATCACATATGAGAGTCCCCTAGGAGCTAGTGACCACGTGGTTCTGTGCTTTGAATACATAGTAGAGTTGCAAGTGGAGAGAATAACAGGAGTTGAATGGGAAAAGCCAGACTATAAAAGAGGGGACTACACAGGTTTGAGGAACTTCCTGCAGGAGATTCCGTGGGACAGAGAACTGGCAGGAAAGCCAGTAAATGAAATGATGGAATATGTAACAACAAAATGCAAGGAGGCAGTGGAAAGGTTTATTCTCAAGGGCAACATAAACAATGGAAAGACCAGAACGAGCCCCTGGTTTACCCGAAGATGTAAGGAGGCAAAAACAAAGTGCAATAGAGAAAGGAAAAAGTACAGAAGGCAGAGAACATATGAAAATAGGGAGATTAGTCGCAGAGCCAGGAACGAGTATGCACAGGTAAGGAGGAAGGCCCAGCGACAGTATGAAAATAACATAGCATCGAAAGTCAGGACTGACCCGAAACTGTTGTATAGCCACATCAGGAGGAAGACAACAGTCAAAGACCAGGTGATCAGACTGGGGACAGAAGGTGAAGAACTCACAAGAAATGATCAGTGGGTATGTGAGGAGCTAAATGCACGCACACACACACACACACACACACACACACACACACACACACACACACACGTTCAAGACTCTATACACTGTGTACGTCAGGCCCATACTGGAGTACGCAGCACTGGTTTGGAACCCACACCTGGTCAAACACGTCATGACATTAGAGAAAGTGCAAAGGTTTGCAACAAGGCTGGTTTCAGAGCTAAGAGGAATGTTCTAGGAAGAAAGGTTAAGCAAAATCGCCCTGACGACTCTGGAGGACAGGAAAGTCAGGGAAGACATGATAACATACAAAATACCGCGAGGAATTGAGAAGGTGGACAAAGACAGAATGTTCCAGAGATGAGACACACAAACAATGGGTCACAGTTGGAAGTGGAAGGCTCAAATTAGTCAAACGGATGTTAGGAAGTGTTTCTTTAGTCATAGAGTTGTCAGGAAATG
The DNA here is from genome assembly GCF_038502225.1 of Cherax quadricarinatus. NCBI lineage: Eukaryota > Metazoa > Arthropoda > Malacostraca > Decapoda > Parastacidae > Cherax > Cherax quadricarinatus. The sequence continues at coordinate 49,250,087 of NC_091294.1, read as the reverse complement.
GAATAGTCTGGCAAGCGACGTAGTGGGGGCAGGAACAATACATAGTTTTAAGACGAGGTACGATAAAGCTCATGGAGCAGGGAAAGAAAGGACCTTGAAGCGACCAGCGAAGAGGCGGGGCCAGAAGCTATGACTCGACCCCTGCAACCACAAATAGGTGAGTACACACACACAACACACTCAGGGATGAGGAACTTCCTGCGTGAGGTTCAGTGGGACAGAGAACTGGTAGGAAAGTCAGTAAACGAAATGATGGTATATGTAACAACAAAATGCAAGGAAGGAGAGGAAAGGTTTGTTCCCAAGGGCAACAGAATTAATGGGAAGACAAAAGTGAGTCCTTGGTTTACCCGAAGGTGTAGGGAGGCAAAAACTAAGTGCATTAGAGAATGGAAGAGGTACAGTAGGCAAAGGACCCAGGAAAATAAGGAGATCAGTCGAAGAGCCAGAAATGAGTATGCACAGATAAGGAGGGAAGCCCAGCGACAGTATGAAAACGACATAGCATCGAAAATCAAGCCTGACCCGAAACTGCTGTATAGCCACATTAGGAGAAACACAACAAAGACCAAGTGAACAGGCTGAAGAAAGAAGGTGGAGAACTCACAAGAAACGATCAAGAAGTATGTGAGGAGCTCAACAAGAGATTTAAGGAAGTACCTACAGTGGAGACAGGAAGGCCTCTGGGAAGACAGGACAGAGGGGGACACCAACAGGGAATACATCAGGAAGTGCTGGATGATATACACACAACAGAGGAGGAGGTGAAAAAGCTGCTAAGTGACCTTGATACCTCAAACACAATGGGACCGGACATCTCCCCGTGGGTCCTTAGAGAGGGAGCAGAAATGCTGTGTGTCCCATTAACCACAATCTTCAACACATCCCTTGAAACTGGGCAACTACCTGAGGTATGGAAGATGGCAAATGTTGTTCCCATTTTTAAAATAGGAGACAGAAAAGAGGCGCTAAACTACAGACCAGTGTCACTACGTGTATAGTATGCAAAATCATGTAGAAAATTATCAGGAGGAGAGTAGTGGAGCACCTGGAACGGAACAAAAGTATAAATGACAACCAGCACGGTTTCATGGAAGGCAAATCCTGTGTCACAAGCCTTCTGGAGATTTATGATAAAGTAACAGAAGTAAGAGATGAGAGAGAGGGGTGGATTGATTGTATCTTCTTGGACTGCAAGAAGGCCTTTGACACAGTTCCTTACAAGAGATTAGTGCAGAAACTAGAGGATCAAGCGCGTATAAAGGGAAGGGCACTTCAGTGGATCAGAGAATACCTGACAGGGAGGCAACAACGAGTCATGGTACGTGATGAGGTATCACAGTGGGCACCTGTGATGAGCGGGAGTCGGTCCAAGGACCAGTGCTATTTTTGGTATATGTGAATGACATGATGGAAGGGATAAACTCAGAGATGTCCCTGCACGCAGGTGATGTAAAGCTAATAAGGAGAATTAAATCAGATGAGGATCAAGAAGGCCTTCAAAGAGACCTGGACAGGCTGGACACGTGGTCCAGCAACTGGCTTCTCGAATTCAACCCTGCCAAATGCAAAGTCATGAAGATCGGAGAAGGCAAAGAAGACCACATACAGAGTATAGGCTAGGTGGCCAACGACTGCAAACCTCGCTCAAGGAGAAAGATCTTGGCGTGACTATAACACCGAGCACGTCTCCGGAAGCACACGTCAACTAGATAACTGCTGCAGCACATGGGCGCCTGGCAAACCTGAGATTAGCATTTCGATACCTAAGTAAGGAATCTTTCAAGACACTGTACACCGTGTACGTCAGGCCCCTACTGGAGTATACAGCACCAGTTTGGAACCTGCGTTGGGTCAAGCACGTTAATTAGAGAATGTGCAAAAGTTTGCGACGAGGTTAGTTCCAGAGCTAAGGAGAATGTCCTACGAAGAAAGGTTAAGGGAAATCGGCCTGGCGACATTGGAGGACAGGAGGGATAGGGGAGACATGATAACGACATGCAAAATACTGCGTGGAATAGACAAGGTGGACAGAGACAAGATGTTCCAAAGAGGAGACACAGAAGCAAGAGGTCACTCTTGGAAGTTGAAGACTCAGATGAGCCACATGGACGTTAGGAAGTATTTCTTCGGTCATAGAGTGGTCAGGAAGTGGAACAGTTTGTCAAGCGATGTAGTGGAGGCAGGAACCATATATAGCTTTAAGGCGAGGTATGATAAAGCTTATGGAGCAAGGAAAAAGAGGACCTAGTAGCGTTCAGTGAAGAGGCGGGGCCAGGAGCTTAGTCTCGACCCCTGCAACTACAATTAAGTGAGTTCACACACACACACACACACACACACACACACACACACACACACTGATCATTGCTGATCAAAAATCGCTGGAATTTTGATGAGCTGGAGAGAGGAGACAGCGGAGAAGAACCAGCAAGGCTGGACTTAGTATTCACCTTGAGTAGTGCAGATATCGAGGACATCACATATGAAAGACCCCTTGGGGCCAGTGACCATGTGGTTTTAAGCTTCGAATACACAGTAGAGCTACAAGTGGAGGGAGAAGCAGGAAGGCCAGGACGAATGAAGCCAAACTACAAGAAAGGGGACTACATAGGAATGAGGAACTTCCTGAACGGGGTTCAGTGGGACAGAGAACTGGCAGGGAAGCCAGTTAATGAGATGATGGAATATGTAGCAACAAAATGCAAGGAGGCTGAGGAGAGGTTTGTACCCAAGGGTAACAGGAATAATGAAAAAGCTAGGATGAGCCCATGGTTTACCCAAAGGTGCAGGGAGGCAAAAATCAAGTGTGCTAGGGAATGGAAGAAATATAGAAGGCAAAGGACTCAGGAGAATAAGGAGACCAGTCGTAGAGCCAGAAACGAATATGCACAGATAAGAAGGGAGGCCCAAAGACAATATGAAAATGACATAGCAGCGAAAGCCAAATCTGACCCGAAACTGTTGTACAGCCACATCAGGAGGAAAACAACAGTCAAGGACCAGGTAATCAGGCTAAGGAAGGAAGGAGGAGAGACAACAAGAAATGACCGTGAAGTATGTGAGAAACTCAACAAGAGATTCAAAGAAGTGTTCACAGAGGAGACAGAAGGGGCTCCAGAAAGACGGAGAGGTGGGGCAAACCACCATGTGCTGGACACAGTGCACACAACCGAGGAAGAAGTGAAGAGGCTTCTGAGTGAGCTAGATACCTCAAAGGCAATGGGGCCAGATAACATCTCCCCATGGGTATTGAGAGAGGGAGCAGAGGCACTATGTGTACCCCTAACAACAATATTCAATACATCTATCGAAACAGGGAGATTGCCTGAGGCATGGAAGACAGCAAATGTAGTCCCAATCTTTAAAAAAGGAGACAGACATGAAGCATTAAACTACAGACCAGTGTCACTGACATGTATAGTATGCAAAATCATGGAGAAGATTATCAGGAGAAGAGTGGTGGAACACCTAGAAAGGAACGATCTCATCAACAGCAGCCAACATGGTTTCAGGGACGGGAAATCCTGTGTCACAAACCTACTGGAGTTCTATGACATGGTGACAGCAGTAAGACAAGAGAGAGAGGGGTGGGTGGATTGCATTTTCCTGGACTGCAAGAAGGCGTTTGACACAGTTCCACACAAGAGATTGGTGCAAAAACTGGAGGACCAAGCAGGGATAACAGGGAAGGCACTACAATGGATCAGGGAATACTTGACAGGAAGACAGCAGCGAGTCATGGTACGTGGCGAGGTGTCAGAGTGGGCACCTGTGACCAGCGGGGTCCCACAGGGGTCAGTCCTAGGACCAGTGCTGTTTCTGGTATTTGTGAACGACATGACGGAAGGAATAGACTCTGAGGTGTCCCTGTTTGCAGATGACGTGAAGTTGATGAGAAGAATTCACTCGATCGAAGACCAGGCAGAACTACAAAGGGATCTGGACAGGCTGCAGACCTGGTCCAGCAATTGGCTCCTGGAGTTCAATCCCACCAAGTGCAAAGTCATGAAGATTGGGGAAGGGCAAAGAAGACCGCAGACGGAGTACTGTCTAGGGGGCCAGAGACTACAAATCTCACTCAAGGAAAAAGATCTTGGGGTGAGTATAACACCAGGCACATCTCCTGAAGCGCACATCAACCAAATAACTGCTGCAGCATATGGGCGCCTAGCAAACCTCAGAACAGCATTCCGACATCTTAATAAGGAATCATTCAGGACCCTGTACACCGTGTACGTTAGGCCCATATTGGAGTATGCGGCACCAGTTTGGAAACCACACCTAGCCAAGCACGTAAAGAAACTAGAGAAAGTGCAAAGGTTTGCAACAAGACTAGTCCCAGAGCTAAGAGGTATGTCCTACGAGGAGAGGTTAAGGGAAATCAACCTGACGACACTGGAGGACAGGAGAGATAGGGGGGACATGATAACGACATACAAAATACTGAGAGGAATTTTTATTGACAAGGTGGACAAAGACAGGATGTTCCAGAGATTGGACACAGTAACAAGGGGACACAGTTGGAAGCTGAAGACACAGATGAATCACAGGGATGTTAGGAAGTATTTCTTCAGCCACAGAGTAGTCAGTAAGTGGAATAGTTTGGGAAGTGATGTAGTGGAGGCAGGATCCATACATAGCTTTAAGCAGAGGTATGATAAAGCTCACGGCTCAGGGAGAGTGACCTAGTAGCGATCAGTGAAGAGGCGGGGCCAGGAGCTCGGACTCGACCCCCGCAACCTCAACTAGGTGAGTACACACACACACACACACACACACACGCACACACACACACACACACACACACACGCACGCACACACACACACACACACACACACACACACACACACACACACACACACACACACACACACACGCCTCGGAGTGTATACACTGAGAAATACACGCAATTGTAGGTGAATATACAATGAGAGACAGAGTTTTCGGCATAAATACACTGAGAGACACATTCGTTTCGGTATATATACAGTGTATATATACCTTTGCTTTCCACTTGAAGCTGGTACAGGTGTTTGTCTTCAGAGGATAACCATTGACCATTAATTTTTTGTGATATCTTGACACATTCATCATAAGTCTTCTTCACCTTGTCAAGCTTTGCTCTTATTACTTGGTCTGACACATATCGAAAATTCAATTTATTCCTCCTTAATTTTGTAAGTTCTTTGGAAATTTTCGGTATTTGCTCATTTCTTTCTTTGATTTCTACTCCAAGAAACTATTGCCGTCTAGTGATTTGGCTTTGGACAGATATTTTCCATTAATATTTTTCATTAATTTGATTTGTCAACTTGTACTTTCATGAGTTGTTACTTATGAGTAGTAACGCAGATATATGGTGATTCAAAGTTTATTTTTAGGGAGACCTTTTTTGAAAACCGAAAGGTACCTCCTATTCTATTCATTTGCAATATGTGCTACATTTCCTCCCTATCTACCCTGTCATACGCCTTTTCCAAATCCACAAATGACACAAAAACCTCTTTAATCTTATCTAAATACTATTTAACTTTATGTTTCACTGTAAACACTTGGTCTTCACACACCCTACGCTTCCTAAAGCCTCACTGTTCCTCTGCTATCCTACTCTCCGTCTTACTCTTAATTCTTTCAATAATAATTTTACTGTTCACTTTACCAGGTATACTCAACAGACTTATGCCCCTATAGTTTTTACACTCTCTTTTCTTCCCTTTGCTCTCTGCCAATCCCTAAGTACCTTACCCTCTTCCATACATGTATTAAATAAAAGCACCAACAACTCCCCAACTATATCCCCACCTGCTTTTAACATTTCTGTTTTTGTCCCATCAATCAAAACATAATGGAAAGCCCTGTGATTTTACCCACTGCCTCACGAACTTTCCCCACACTCACAACTCTCTCCTCCTCTCTCCTACAAGATGTTATTCCTCCTTGCCCTATACACCAAATCACAGCTTCCCTATCTTCATCAACATTTAACAATTGCTCAAAATATTCCCTCCATCTTCCTTGTATCTCTAACTCTCCATTTAATAACTATCCTCTCCTACTTTTAACTATCAAATGCATTCGTTCCCTAGGCTTCCTCAACTTATTAATCTCACTCTAACACTTTTTCATATTTTCAACAAAATCTGTTGATAACATCTCACCTACTCTCTCATTTGCTCTCTTTTTACATTGCTTCACCACTCTCTTAACCTCTCTTTTCCTCTCCATATACTCCTCCCTCCTTGAATCACTTCCACTTTCTAAAAACCGCTCGTATGCTAATTTTTTCTCTCATACTAATCTTTTTGCATCATCATTCCACCAATCGTTCTTCTTCCCTCCCACACCCACTTTCCTGTAACCACAAATTTCTGCTGAACACTTTAACACTACATTCTTAAACCTGCCCCATACATCTTCAACCCCATTGCCTATACTCTCACTAGCCCATTTATCCTCCAATAGTTGTTTATATCTTACCCTAACTGCCTCCTCCTTTATATTATAAACTTTCACCTCTCTCCTACCTGCTGCTTCCATTTTTGTTGTAACCCATCTACCTAACACTCTCACTGTAGCTACAACTAAAAATGACCTGATGTATCTGTGGTTCCTCTTTAAACATGTACATCTCGAAGTCTACCCAACAGTCTTTTATATACCAATACATACCTCAGGAAACTTCTGTCATTGCGCCCTACATCATATCTTTCTATACAAAGTTCAATGAATGGGCCCCCATTATCATTTACACCTGGCACCCCAAATTTACTTACCACACCCTCTTTAATGTTTCTCCTACTTTAGCATTTAGGTTCCCTATCACAATTACTTGGTTCCTACATACTCTTTTAACATCTCCCAAAATCTCTCTCCTCTACACTCCTCTGTTCTCCAGGTACATACACATTTATTATGACTCACTTTTCGCATCTGACCCTTATTTTAATCCACATAATCCTTGAATTTATACATTCATATTCCCTCTTCTCCTTCCATAACTGATCCTTCAACATTATTGCTTAGTTCTAACTTTCGCAGATACTCCTGACACAATCCCATTTATTTCTCCCCACTGAAACTCACCTAGATATCAAATTTCCTAACTTCTTTTTAATATTAATATTAATATTAATATTAATATTAATATTAATATTACATATTATTATTATTATTATTATTATTATTATTATTATTATTATTATCATAGACAAAATCACTAACATTAATAATAGACTCCGGAATCATCAGTAAGAGAGGCACCTCTTATCCTCCTACTGATGCTTCCGGAGTACTCCATTTCCTTCTCCTCGTGACCTCTCCAATACTTTGGAGAAACTGACCGCTCTCTTTCTGACAGCTTTAAAGAACACAAAAGAAGTGCTAGATTTCCCGACACTAATAATAATACTCTTCTCTGTTGTTAGATATCACAGTTTTCCTATTAACTAGATCCCTGCCAAAAGTGTCTACCCTTGTACAAGATGCCGTCTTGTTGAAGCATCCCTTATACACGACTTTCCTGGCTTTATCTCTGTAGGTACTTTCCTTTCTGATGATAAATTAGACACATGTGCAACTCTTGGGTATCTTTATTGAGGAAACGTTTCGCCACACAGTGGCTTCATCAGTCCATACGTAGGAGAAACTTGAAGAACAGGAGGAGAATGAGGTAATCAGTCACTCAACCTTGAGTCGATGTGTTCAGTCCATCAATCTTGAATAGATTGATGGACT
>NC_091294.1:49159849-49237349 GCF_038502225.1 Cherax quadricarinatus | reverse complement strand
GAGCTTGCCATTCTTCCAAGAATACATGGTGATCCCATCAGGGCGGTTTGCTGAGATGTGGGTATTGTTGGCTGCTAGTGATTGGGGCTCCCTCTTGGCTGGGCATCCAGTTGTGGCAAGGGTTCTCTTGATGATTGCGTTGACCTCATTGTGTCTTGCATGCCAGCCCTTGGTTTTGGAACAGTTAAGACCATGTAGACCATATTGGTCTGCTTGCGCTTCGCCGCAAATACACGTATATTCTCTGTGAATTGGGGCAGCAAGGCGCAGAATCGCGTTCCCATTGCAGATAGGGGAAGTGTTTGGAGGAAGTCCCCGGAGTGATGTGCGCTCACAGCCTGAAGACGGGCAATCTCCCTATCTGATGTTGCAGCCCTAAGCATGTTGGCAAGCACCTTTTCAGCGATCGGGCCATCCCAGCTTGACTGTTTGTGAGCCAGTGCTGCACTAGGGTTTGGTGCTGGAGCAGCAAGAGTCTCCCCTTCAATAATGGCACTGGCATAGCTAGGGTCTTCTATTCCTGCTGAGTCACTAAGGGTATCAGGAAGAATTTGTCTTATCAACTCGTTTGATGCTATGGAAGAGGATAGGAAAGCTGGTAGAGCAATCTGGGAGGATCTGCGTACTCCTAGCCCTCCAAGCCTGACCGGAAGTGAGGCTTGCAACCACTGTCCATCTTCAAGGGAAAGATTCAATATACTCTCTAGCATGGTCTTAAGGAGAGAGTCATATTCCTTGAGTTTTGGACTGCTGAAGGCTGGGGGAGCATCTCAGAAAGTAGGTAAGTTTTGGGATTGACAGGCACCTGGTGAGTAGGTAGAAGGCACCGTGTGTGTCAGTGTCTTTCATCCTATTTTCCATCGTCCGGAGGTCTGAGACTTTTTTTTCTAGGATCAGATCGATGTCATTGGACCCAAGAGGAGCACCAAGGAGAGTGCTCTTGGCTGGATCAATGGCTCGTGCTCCTGGTAAAACGGCGCTAATATTCTGGATCATCTGTTGATTGGTGGAAAGTATTTCGCATTTGGTGGGGTTTAAAGAAAGACCCAGGCTTTCTCCCAAGTCTATAATTTTACTGATGTCCTCCAGGAGAGATTCTGTTGTACCAGCTAGGGTACCATCGTCCAGGAACCAGATATTGAGCTCGCTGGAGAGTGCTTCTGTGACTTTCTTGATGACCAAACAAAATAGAGAGGGGGCGAGAGGGTCCCCCTGTTGCACGCCCTCACATGAGTCAATTTCATGGTCCCCATACAATAGTTTGGAAGTCACACTATAACACGATTCTATGAATGGATAAAGGGAAGGGAAGTTTCTATAAACTGCTTGGAGAGCAGCTTTTTCATCGGACATGTTTTTGATATATACTCGTGCTGCGTGGGCAGCTGCTTCACAACCCTGTTGAACGCCGAAACCGAGCTGAGTTGGTTTCAGCATTGCAGCAGCCTCTTGACTCACCCTTCTTACTGCAGCCTTGGCGACTCGGCGCCGAAGGGTGTTACCCACTACAATGGGCCTGATTCCGCCATCATTTTTCTGGAGGGCACACAATGAGGCACCAAAGAAAAGGGGTCTGATGGCCTCTGGGACACTGCCAGCCAGGCACAGGTTGGAAAATTTGGTGAGTTCAGACAGCAGCCTCTCTGAAACCTCACCAAGTGCCGGATTGAGTATTTGTTTTAAGTGATGAGGCCTTAAACCGGTGAAACCTCCTGCTGAGCCCTGTGGAAATGACATAGCAGCTTTATACACATCAGCATCCTGTAAGGTTAGATGTTCTTCGCCTGTTGCAATGTCAGGGAGGTCAGTGTTGGTACTGGGAGCCATGGGTGGATGCTTGTCCTTCAGAGCTTGTGCCGTGCTTGCGTCCTTGGGAGCGATGGTATCCTCACTGGTTATAAGCCTCAGAGCTCCAATAGTGTTACCCTCTTCTATTTTTTTGCTAATTTGGGCTCTGATTTTTGAGGCGTCGGGTGTTCTGTTGTTGGCATTTGCCCGGCGGGTGTTTGTCGCCCTAGGGGGGAGACGGACGAGGTTGTCATCCCTTGGGAATGCATTTATTGCCCTAATAACATGTGCTGCTAGTGATTTGTCCCTCCTTGGTGGGACAGCCAAACAGACATTGCCAAAAAGCAGAAAGTTGTGCCAGGATCTGTTGTTTGAAGGAGCATCGTTGAATTTCTTCAGAAGGTCAGTGAATTTGCTAGCAGCTTGAGGGCGAGCTGCTTTGGGAATGTGTGTCAGAGTCCTGGTAGATGTTAATTTGATTGCAGATTTGAGGTCCTGTGTAGAGGTGAAGTCACGGTAGCTGTCAGCCCTGTCTGCTGGGGGAGGCTGTTGGTTGTTCTCATTTGGAGCTCTCCTGGAGCCTAGACATCCATTGTGTGCACGGATGTTGCACATTCCCTGTGGCACACCCGGGGACGACAGCTTTGGCTCTGTCGTGAAGATTCCTGGGAACCCGCGACTGCTTGTGACATTGCTAATATCGTGGGGGTAGGAGGGCGCCAGCTGTGGGGTGACGGGTAAAGGACAGCATGGATGCATGGGGGATGAGGGTGGGGGAGTAGCGAGCGACGGAACTTGTAATTGGTGGGGCACTGAACGGCAACACCCTTGGTCAGGAAGTCAGTGGTCCTATACATATATATATATATATATATATATATATATATATATATATATATATATATATATATATATATATATATATATATATATATATATATATATATATATATATATATATATATATATATATATATATATATATATATATATATATATATATATATATATATATATATATATATATATATATATATATATACAGGGATAATATAAATATATATATATATATAAATATATATATATATATATATATATATATATATATATATATATATATATATATATATATATAACAGGGATATCTTGCTACTCCTACTTACACTTTAGTTACACTTCACAGACACGCACATGCATATATATATACATACATCTAGGTTTTTCTCCTTTTTCTAAATAGCTCTTGTTCTTCTTTATTTCTTCTATTGTCCATGGGGAAGTGGAAAAGAATCTTTCCTCCGTAAGCCATGCGTGTCGTATGAGTCGACTAAAATGCCGGGAACAATGGGCTAGTAAACCCTTCTCCTGTAGACATTTACTAAAAAAGAGAAGAAGAAAAACTTTATAAAACTGGGATGCTTAAATGTGCGTGGATGTAGTGCGGATGACAAGAAACAGATGATTGCTGATGTTATGAATGAAAAGAAGTTGGATGTCCTGGCCCTAAGCGAAACAAAGCTGAAGGTGGTAGGGGAGTTTCAGTGGGGGGAAATAAATGGGATTAAATCTGGAGTATCTGAGAGAGTTAGAGCAAAGGAAGGGGTAGCAGTAATGTTGAATGATCAGTTATGGAAGGAGAAAAGAGAATATGAATGTGTAAATTCAAGAATTATGTGGATTGAAGTAAAGGTTGGATGCGAGAAGTGGGTCATAATAAGCGTGTATGCACCTGGAGAAGAGAGGAATGCAGAGGAGAGAGAGAGAGATTTTGGGAGATGTTAAGTGAATGTATAGGAGCCTTTGAACCAAGTGAGAGAGTAATTGTGGTAGGGGACCTTAATGCTAAAGTAGGAGAAACTTTTAGAGAGGGTGTGGTAGGTAAGTTTGGGGTGCCAGGTGTAAATGATAATGGGAGCCCTTTGACTGAACTTTGTATAGAAAGGGGTTTAGTTATAGGTAATACATATTTTAAGAAAAAGAGGATAAATAAGTATACAAGATATGATGTAGGACGAAATGACAGTAGTTTGTTGGATTATGTATTGGTAGATAAAAGACTGTTGAGTAGACTTCAGGATGTACATGTTTATAGAGGGGCCACAGATATATCAGATCACTTTCTAGCTGTAGCTACACTGAGAGTAAAAGGTAGATGGGATACAAGGAGAATAGAAGTATCAGGGAAGAGAGAGGTGAAGGTTTATAAACTAAAAGAGGAGGCAGTTAGGGTAAGATATAAACAGCTATTGGAGGATAGATGGGCTAATGAGAGCATAGGCAATGGGGTCGAAGAGGTATGGGGTAGGTTTAAAAATGTAGTGTTAGAGTGTTCAGCAGAAGTTTGTGGTTACAGGAAAGTGGGTGCGGGAGGGAAGAGGAGCGATTGGTGGAATGATGATGTAAAGAGAGTAGTAAGGGAGAAAAAAGTTAGCATATGAGAAGTTTTTACAAAGTAGAAGTGATGCAAGGAGGGAAGAGTATATGGAGAAAAAGAGAGAGGTTAAGAGAGTGGTGAAGCAATGTAAAAAGAGAGCAAATGAGAGAGTGGGTGAGATGTTATCAACAAATTTTGTTGAAAATAAGAAAAAGTTTTGGAGAGAGATTAACAAGTTAAGAAAGCCTAGAGAACAAATGGATTTGTCAGTTAAAAATAGGAGAGGAGAGTTATTAAATGGAGAGTTAGAGGTATTGGGAAGATGGAGGGAATATTTTGAGGAATTGTTAAATGTTGATGAAGATAGGGAAGCTGTGATTTCGTGTATAGGACAAGGAGGAATAACATCTTGTAGGAGTGAGGAAGAGCCACTTGTGAGTGTGGGGGAAGTTCGTGAGGCAGTAGGTAAAATGAAATGGGGTAAGGCAGCCGGGATTGATGGGATAAAGATAGAAATGTTAAAAGCAGGTGGGGATATAGTTTTGGAGTGGTTGGTGCAATTATTTAATAAATGTATGGAAGAGGGTAAGGTACCTAGGGATTGGCAGAGAGCATGCATAGTTCCTTTGTATAAAGGCAAAGGGGATAAAAGAGAGTGCAAAAATTATAGGGGGATAAGTCTGCTGAGTATACCTGGTAAAGTGTATGGTAGAGTTATTATTGAAAGAATTAAGAATAAGACAGAGAATAGGATAGCAGATGAACAAGGAGGCTTTAGGAAAGGTAGGGGGTGTGTGGACCAGGTGTTTACTGTGAAACATATAAGTGAACAGTATTTAGATAAGGCTAAAGAGGTCTTTGTGGCATTTATGGATTTGGAAAAGGCGTATGACAGGGTGGATAGGGGGGCAATGTGGCAGATGTTGCAAGTGTATGGTGTAGGAGGTAGGTTACTGAAAGCAGTGAAGAGTTTTTACGAGGATAGTGAGGCTCAAGTTAGAGTATGTAGGAAAGAGGGAAATTTTTTCTCAGTAAAAGTAGGCCTTAGACAAGGATGTGTGATGTCACCGTGGTTGTTTAATATATTTATAGATGGGGTTGTAAGAGAAGTAAATGCGAGGGTCTTGGCAAGAGGCGTGGAGTTAAAAGATAAAGAATCACACACAAAGTGGAAGTTGTCACAGCTGCTCTTTGCTGATGACACTGTGCTCTTGGGAGATTCTGAAGAGAAGTTGCAGAGATTGGTGGATGAATTTGGTAGGGTGTGCAAAAGAAGAAAATTAAAGGTGAATACAGGAAAGAGTAAGGTTATGAGGATAACAAAAAGATTAGGTGATGAAAGATTGAATATCAGATTGGAGGGAGAGAGTATGGAGGAGGTGAATGTATTCAGATATTTGGGAGTGGACGTGTCAGCGGATGGGTCTATGAAAGATGAGGTGAATCATAGAAGTGATGAGGGGAAAAGAGTGAGTGGTGCACTTAGGAGTCTGTGGAGACAAAGAACTTTGTCCTTGGAGGCAAAGAGGGGAATGTATGAGAGTATAGTTTTACCAACGCTCTTATATGGGTGTGAGGCATGGGTAAAATTCTTTTACATTTAAAGAAATATTTATTCATTTATGTTAATGTAAAAATTAATAATTTTGCACCATAAGAACCCAGAAAACCTACCTAACCTTATTATATCAAGCGCAATTTAATTTAGCCTAATCCAGTTAAATATGTTTTAGATAAGTTCACAATAATTTAATAAACAATTGCAATGAAATATATTTTTTTCGTTAATTTCAGAATGATTTTTTGTGAAATTATTGCATACACAAATTTTCGCTTGCCTTATACGGAAAGAAGAGCGTTGTTATTTAAGCCAAAGTCGCAAGTTTTATCTACACGGCAATACATATATTATGTCGGATAATTTCTCCTGTCAAATTCCATATCAACAACAGCCAGGACTAACAGATACACGAACTGCTAACATTCCATATTCAAATATAAGCTCACGTTGAATAATTGTTGTTTACGAAGAGAATTCTGTATCAAAGGCATAAACCAATTAATAGTCAATAGGGCATGCAGTTCATTAGAGCGTGATGGAAAAACTCCTACCAACTAATCATAGGAATTAAGGTTGAAGAATATTTTTTTTAACGTTAATAGTAAATCCCGTAACATACCTCAAGAGTTGTTTTTAGAAATACATGTTCAAGGAAATTAAGCAATGGGCAACAGGATAAAAATATCTCATTTTATGTATTCAATTAATCAAGGTAGAATACAGTTACTTTTTTATAGAAAGTTAGATTAGATAATTTATGTTGTTGAATTTTACGTAAGTCTTTCAAGGAGTATCTAATGATATATGGTCAGCTGTCCCACACAGGTAAGACGTTATATGAAAGTGGTGATCAGATGTAGTTATCATTCTTTATTGTAGTTATCATTGTTTATGCGGCAGGAAGTATCTCTTACACGATAAAAACTATATGTTGAGCCAGATAGTTTTCCATTTATAAGTGACAGAACTCCAGTTGATGTACTTTTCATCAAGGATGTAACTGAAGACGCCAAATTTTTTTAATTAAGTTTGAAATACGAAGAACCAGAGTACTTGACCCCTTGATAGATATAGAATACGTATGCCTTCCCTTTGTTGTCGACAAGAGTTTCATGCAAGTTAAATGGAAATTAAAAAATCTAACAACGTCTTCATCAAGGTAATGACTCCGGTGCGACAATTCACTCCCAAGTCATCCATTATCTCAGGTCATATGTAAATACTTAACAACGTGCAGGATTTGCCATTTTATTTAATCTAGTAGTTTCACACTCGAGGGATTTTATACCATTCCATACAAAGAATAACATGACTTGCGTGTATGTATGAATGTATGTGTGTACGTATATATATATATATATATATATATATATATATATATATATATATATATATATATATATATATATATATATATATATATATATATATATATTCATATGTATATATATATATATATATATATATATATATATATATATATATATATATATATATATATATATATATATATATATATATATATATATATATATATATATATATATATATATATATATATATATATATATATATATATATATATATATATACACATACGTATATATATATATATATATATATATATACACATACGTGTATATATATATATATATATATATATAGACACATACGTATATATATATATATACACATACGTATATATATATATATATATTTAACAAGTCGGCCGTCTCCCACCGAGGCAGGGTGACCCAAAAAAGAAAGAAAATCCCCAAAAAGAAAATGCTTTCATCATCATTCAACACTTTCACCACACTCACACATTATCACTGTTTTTGCAGAGGTGCTCAGAATACAACAGTTTAGAAGCATATACATATAAAGATACACAACATATCCCTCCAAACTGCCAATATTATATATATATATACATATATTATATATATATATATATATATATATATATATATATATATATATATATATATATATATATATATATATATACATATATATATATATATATATATATATATATATATATATATATATATATATATATATATATATATATATATATATATACATGTATATGCAATAAGATCACAGTAAACAGGTGATATCAGAATATGCAAAACAACCACTGTGAAAGAACAGTGAAATTCCCAGCGCTTTCGTGACTTCTCACATTATCAAGGAACTATAAAAACAATACATCAAAGGAAGGCACATAAAGGGTCAAGACCACACCTCACCATCACGTCCCACAACAAAGCAACACCTGAAGCCCGACGACACCCGTCGCGCGTCAGGTGTTGTGCAGACAGAAGATCTTAACTATGCAAGACAAGCCACAGGGGGGTGGAAATCTTTAGCTCAAGTACTTTCACACTTCTCAGTGCATCATCAGGAGCTATGCAGAGTGGGCCTGTCGCCTCCTCCTGGCTCTAAGAGAGCCAGGAGGAGGCAATACATTTCCTTATCACTGTCAGTGATTTGACTGGAGTTACTCTTAAGTAGGCCTATCTTGTCCCTAATCTTCTGTATACCTGAGAGAGCCCTTTTGGGTTAGTCTTCGCATCCCTCGTGACTTTAACCTCATAATCCCTTTGTGCTCTTCTTATTCCTTTTTTTTTACATTTCTCTTTAAATATATTGATTTCTTAACTACCCATCCCCTCTTTTGATACGCCTATATATGCATCTCTTTTGACCAATGCGTTGTTTTAATCTATTGTTTATCCATTTGGGATCATTTTTGTTGGATCTAATTTCCCTACTCGGAACAAAAGTTGCCTGGGCAGCTAGATCTATGCTCTGAAATATGTCATTTTGGCAACCAACACCACCTACCTGACCCATAGTCAGGTCATCCCAATTTAGCCCACCCAGGTATTTTCTCAGTGCCATGAAATCGGCCAAGGGAAAGTCTGGGACATAGACTTGATTGCAGTTATCTGAGTAATTCCATGATATATTGAAACTAAGTGATTTGTGATCGCTTTCTTCAAGCTCATCATCAACCTCAAGATTATTACTTAGTGAATCTTTGTTGGGAACATCCAAGTCAAGCAGGTTGTTTCCTCTAGTTGGTTCTGTCACAAACTGTTTTAAAAAGCAATCATGAACGATATCAGGAAAGTCACTAGACTCAAGATTTCCTGTCACATCGTTCCAATCAATTTGTCTAAAGTTCAAATCTCCTATTAACACAACATTTCCATATCAAGACGCCTTATGAATTTCGTCCCATAGCAGCTTACTGCACTCCCTATCGAAGTTTGGGGGTCTATAAATCACACCCAGAATCAACTTTTCACGACCCTCGAGAAACTGTAGCCAATTCTATGTCCGATATTTCTAATCTTATATCTTGTCTAACACAGCAATTTAAATTATCTCTGACATACATCGCCACTCCACCACCCTTACTGTTGACCCTATCAGTGTGAAATAGTTTATAACCCTGTATGTTGCAATCAGAAGTCATTTATCTATCTTTTATGTTGAACCAGGTCTCCATTATAGCAGTAATATCTATAATACCTGCACTTGCAAGCAATCTTAGCTCATGTATCTGATTTCTTTGACTCCTACTATTTGTATAGTAAACCTTAAGGGAGCTTGTTGCCCTCTACTATCTCTCTTTGTTGATCAGTTGCTTTGCCTTTACTAGCAACTTTACTTTGAATGTGTGTGATGAATGGTTTAGAAAACCGACAAGTTGAAGAATTGAGACACTTATGCAACACATGGGAATCTTTATTGAAGAAACGTTTCGCCACACAGTGGCTTCATCAGTCCAATACCAAGTAGAAATAGGTAAGGAAAGGAGAAGTTTGAGGTAATCAGTCCCTCAACCTGGAATCGATGTGTTCAGTCCATCACTCTTGTAGGAAGTGCAGCATAGGGCCAGAGAGGTGGCTTATATACTGCAGTCAGATGAGGTGAAGCAGGAGGAGGCGGGATCACAGTGGGACCTGCCACTAGTGTAAGTAGGTCGTCGTCCAAAGGTTGGGCAGTCGTTGAAGTCTTTGTACCAAGATCCCATGATGTTGCAGTGTCTGACAGATGTGATGAATGGTTTTGAAAACCGACAAGTTGAAGAATTGAGACACCTCATCTGACTGCAGTATATAAGCCACCTCTCTGGCCCTGTGCTGCATTTCCTACAAGAGTGATGGACTGAACACATCGATTCCAGGTTGAGGGACTGATTACCTCAAACTTCTCCTCTCCTTACCCATTTCTACTTTGCATTGGACTGATGAAGCCACTGTGTGGCGAAACGTTTTTTCAATAAAGATTCCCATGTGTTGCATAAGTGTCTCAATTCTTTACTTTGAATATTGTCTTTCAAACATATCCCTGAGGTATCCTGGTAATATCTGCTTTTTTCAACCCTAGTACCGCAGGCTGACTGTTTCTCATAAACACCCATACCTCTATAATCTATCAGTTTAAAGTACTAGACAAGTAATCAATGACCCCCTCAATCGAATTGGCTAATGCATCCACTCCAGCCCCAGAGATATGAACCCCATCCCTTGCATACCTATCACGTTTGCCACAGAATTTGTCCCAGTTATCAATGAATGGGATTGCAAGTTCTTTGCAGTACCTGTCTAGCTAGCAATTTATACCAATTGCCCTCGGCATCCATTCATTGTCCACTCCTCCCCTTCTAGGCAAGATGCTACATATGACTGGGATACCTCCATTATACCTGACTATATCTATGGCTGACCTGTACTTATCCAGCAGCTCCTGTCTCCTGTCCTTCCTGATGTCATTTCCACCAGCAATAAGGCAGATAATGGGCTTCTTCCCATTACCTGACATAATATTATCCAACCTGCTGACTAAATCACCAACACCAGCTCCTGGGAGGTACACTCTCTGTCTGACCTTCCTATCTCTGTTACAAAAAGCACGGTCCATATATCTCACATGAGAGTCTCCTTCAATCAGAATATTCTTACCTTGATTAGCTGGTACCTTTAACCTCACTAACCGTGCGTGTCCTAAGAGGAGACTAAAATGCCGGGAACAAGGGGCTAGTAACATCTTCTCCTGAATACATTACTATATTTAAAAAGAGAAAATTTTGTTTTTCTTTTTACGTCACCCTGCCATGGTGGAATACGGCCGGTTTGTTATACAATTGTATTCATGTTTGTGTTTTCTGGAAATGTATTCTGTCTGTTAATAAATTTTCCCATAGAATATAAAATATAGGCGGTGGTAGAAGTTAATATTCAAACAGCTCCGGGGAGAACCTTAAGTTTTCCCTGAGGTAAGTTTATTGTCTTCTCTAAGGATGAGGGTTCCCAGTCCAGGTATATATATATATATATATATATATGTCGTGCCGAATATGTAAAACTGGTCAATTAGCAAGAACTCATTTAAAATTAAGTCCTTTCTAAAATTTTCTCTTATACGTTTAAAGATATATTTTTTTCATTAATGTTGGTGTAAAAATTTATAATTTTGCACCAGAAGGAACTTAGAAAACTTACCTAACCTTATTATAACAAGAACAATTTATTTTAGCCTAACCCAACTAAATATATTTTAGATTTGTTTACAATAATTTAATACTAAACAAACACAGTGAAATATATTTTTTTCGTTAGGTTCAGAATGATTTTGGCGAAATTATTGCATACACAAATTTTCGCTTGTCCTATATGGCAAGATGAGCGTTGCTATTTAAGCCAAGATCGCAAGTTCTGCCTATTCGGCACATATATATATATATATATATATATAATATATATATATATAATATATAATATATATATATATATATATATATATATATATATATATATATATATATATATATATATATATATATATACATATATATATATATATATATATATATATATATATATATATATATATATATATATATATATATATATATATATATATATATATGTCGTGCCGAATATGCAAAACTGGTCAGTTAGCAAGAACTCATTTAAAATAAAATCTTTTCTAAAATTTTCTCTTCTACGTTTAAAGATATATTTTTTTCATTAATATTGATGCAAATTTTTTTAATTTTGCACCAAAAGAATCTTAGAAAACTTACCTAACCTTATTATAACAAGAACAATTTATTTTAGCCTAAACCAACTAAATATATTTGATATAAGTTTACAGTAATTTAATAATAAAGAAACACAACGAAATATATTTTTTTCGTTAGATTCAGAATGATTTTGGCGAAATTATTGCATACACAAATTTTCGCTCGTCCTATATGGCAAGATGAGCGTTGCTATTTAAGCCAAGATCGCAAGTTCTGCCTATTCGGCACAACATATATACATATATACATACATATATATATATATATATATATATATATATATATATATATATATATATATATATATATATATATATATATATATATATGTCGTGCAGAATAGGGAGAACTTGCGATCTTGGCTTAAATAACAACGTTCATCTTGCCATATAGGACAATTGAAAATTTGTGTTTGCAATAATTTCGCCAAAATCATTCTGAACCTAACGAAAAAAATATATTTGATTGTGTTTGTTTTGTACTAAATTACTGTAAACGTATTTTAAATATATTTAGTTGGGTTAGGCTAAAATAAATTGTTCTTGTTATAATAAGGTTAGGTAAGTTTTCCAAGATTCTTTTGGTGCAAAATTAAAAATTTTTGCATTAACATTAATGAAAAAAATATATCTTTAAACGTATAAGAGAAAATTTTAGAAAGGACTTAATTTTAAATGAGTTCTTGCTAATTGACCAGTTTTACATATTCGGCACGACATATATATATATATATATATATATATATATATATATATATATATATATATATATATATATATATATATATATATAAATATATATATATATATATATATATATATAAATATATATATATATATATATATATATATATATATATATATATATATATATGCAATAAGATCACAGTAAACAGGTGATTTCAAAATATGCAAAACAACCACTCTGAAAGAATAGAGAAATTCCAAGCGCTTTCGTGACTACTCACATTATCAAGGAACTATGAAAGTGAAGCATCCAAGGAAGCTATATAAGGGGTCGGCCAGCACCTCACTATCAGATCCCACAACGGTTAAACACGTGACGCGCGGCGAGCCAACTTGGATAGGTCCTTTGCAAAACTCACCCCCAAGCTATTTATTTGTCCAGTATATTATTAAATTCTACCCAAATTCTATTAATTATAAATGGATCTAATTTATATAAACCAAAGGAAATATTCATATTATTGTCAAAACTGCTTTTTATGAAACAAGATTCAATTATATTCCTGTCGACCATGGACTTGCTTGATACTACTTTCTCAACTTTTTGAAAATCAATTGGATGGTTAAAATCTCTTACATGAATAAATAGAGCATTGGAATCTTGTCCAGTTCTAATGCTATATTTATGTTGTTTTAATCTTAGTTCGAGATTTTTACCAGTTTGACCGTAATAAACTTTATCGCAAATTTTACAAGGAATCTTATAGACACATCCATCAGCATTTTGGGGGGAATTCTTAATCAAAAAGTTTTTTACTGTATCAAGATTTTTGAATACAACTTTAATATTAAAAGTCTTAAGAAGAGAAGGCATATCAACCAAGTTTTCATGGTAAGGGAGAACCAACATATTTTTAGTTGAATAAGGCTGGTTGCCCTTTTTTGGATTATAAAAAGTGTTCCTAGCAACTTTAAAAGATTTATCAATTACATTTCTTGGGTATTTTAAATCATTACCTATTTCATAAATTTTGGATATTTCCTCATCTATGAACTCAGGACTACAAATTCGTAAAGCTCTCAAAAACCGTTAACAGCAATTTCAATAAAACAATAAAACTTCTACTGAAAGGCAAAGATGAATTAGTCAAACAATTTACTTCCACTAATCCATCTTTACCTTACATGTATGGACTAATAAAAACACACAAACCAGGGAATCCAGTCAGACCAATTATTAGCTCCATAGGGTCAGTTTCATATAAATTATCCAAATGGCTTGTTGATATTTTGAGCCCTATTGTTGGCAAAATTTCTAACTTTAATGTTAAAAACAACATAGACTTGGTTGACAAATTAAGCTCCTTGACTGACTTAAATGATTTTAACATGGTTAGTTTTGATGTTACTTCCTTGTTTACGAAAGTTCCTGTTGATGATTTATTAAGTTTCTTATCTGAAGAACTCGTTAACTATGATTTACCATTGCCTGTTCCTACTATCATTAAACTTATTAAACTTTGCATTGTTGATGCAAAATTTGTATTTAATGATAAGTTTTACACTCAGAAGTTTGGTATGGCAATGGGAAATCCTCTTTCACCTGTTCTTAGTAACCTATACATGGAATTTTTTGAAACAAGGTTGCTTAACACAATCCTCCCTAATAGAGCTAAATGGTTCAGATATGTTGATGATATTTTGTGTCTTATGCCCAAAAATGTAGATATACACCATTTTCTTGGAAAATTAAATAGCTTAGCCCATTCTATAAATTTTACTGTTGAGTTTGAAGAAAATAACTCATTGCCTTTTCTAGATGTTTTAATTATTAAGGGTAATAATGAATTCAAATTTAAAATTTACAGAAAACCTACAAATAACTGTTCCTATGTCCACTATTATTCCTCGCATCAAGATAGAGTCAAACTGTCTGTTTTCTCATCAATGTTTTTGAGAGCTTTACGAATTTGTAGTCCTGAGTTCATAGATGAGGAAATATCCAAAATTTATGAAATAGGTAATGATTTAAAATACCCAAGAAATGTAATTGATAAATCTTTTAAAGTTGCTAGGAACACTTTTTATAATCCAAAAAAGGGCAACCAGCCTTATTCAACTAAAAATATGTTGGTTCTCCCTTACCATGAAAACTTGGTTGATATGCCTTCTCTTCTTAAGACTTTTAATATTAAAGTTGTATTCAAAAATCTTGATACAGTAAAAAACTTTTGATTAAGAATTCCCCCCAAAATGCTGATGGATGTGTCTATGAGATTCCTTGTAAAATTTGCGATAAAGTTTATTACGGTCAAACTGGTAAAAATCTCGAACTAAGATTAAAACAACATAAATATAGCATTAGAACTGGACAAGATTCCAATGCTCTATTTATTCATGTAAGAGATTTTAACCATCCAATTGATTTTCAAAAAGTTGAGAAAGTAGTATCAAGCAAGTCCATGGTCGACAGGAATATAATTGAATCTTGTTTCATAAAAAGCAGTTTTGACAATAATATGAATATTTCCTTTGGTTTATATAAATTAGATCCATTTATAATTAATAGAATTTGGGTAGAATTTAATAATATACTGGACAAATAAATAGCTTGGGGGTGAGTTTTGCAAAGGACCTATCCAAGTTGGCTCGCCGCGCGTCACGTGTTTAACCGTTGTGGGATCTGATAGTGAGGTGCTGGCCGACCCCTTATATAGCTTCCTTGGATGCTTCACTTTCGCAACACAGATCAGAGAACACTTCGACAGTGAGAAGCGATCTAGCGACTTAGCTCGAGTGGTGACGTGTGCTTACCTCACATCGACGATCTCGCCTCTCTCGAAATTACCCCGTGTTGAGTAGTGCTTTGAGTAGTGCTTGCTGGACCTTCGTCTTCCTCTCCACCATCAGGATTGGTGCGTCGGTGGTTGCCGACCGAAGGGCAGGAAGCCTCTTGCTGCCTGAATTCTCTTCGCCTGTCGACTGCACGCCATACAGCCAGTCTCTCCACCACTCAGGATATACAGTGCTCCATCAAGCTACAGTTCACCTCCTCAGTGTCCTGCGCCAGGCAAGTACGTGTGTCTACTTACACGTACTTGCCTAGCTGAGTACTCTCACTTTTTGGCCGATTGTCACCTCCAATTACATCTTTTCGTAATTGGACGATGCCTTCGTTGCCTTCCACCTCCCACCCCCCTTCCACTCTCCCCCAACCTCCCACACCTGCCTCTGCTTCTACTAAATCCAATTCCTTCTCGCTAAACCTCAAATTTTCTAATCCTGATGCCACTATCTGTCCGGAAAATTTATTATATCAGATCACTGGTGCACCTCAACTTAAAGTCTTCAAAACCAACTCAGGCTTCAAACTCCTTCTTGACAAACATTCCTACGAAGCGTACACCTCAAGCGATACCAGACAAAAACTTCTCAACGCAGGCTTCACCATTATTTGGACTCCTGAGCACCGTGCCAAAAGCACAGTCATTGCTAAACACGTAGACTACTCTCTCCTGACAGCCTATGACACAGACAAAGAAGACTTAATAAAAGATATCAGTACTAAGAACAAAGTCTCTGTTGACGATATTTACAGACCAGAAAACTCTACCATTCTCAAAATACGCTGTTCTACTCCTGCTGACGCCTCTACACTCTTCAGTCAAGGAATCTTTGCCAAGACCATCCGCATTCCTCCAAACGCTCTCTTCACTCCGAACTTCCACCCAATCACACAATGTCTTAAATGCTACGAATTCGGCCACGACAAAAACACATGCACATCTACACAAGTCTGCTCCAGATGTTCAGCAACTGGCCACTTCTGGAATACCTGCAACCTCCCCCTTAAATGTTCTAACTGCAACGGGTCACACACTGCAGTTGCAAATTCCTGCCCTTCTAGAAAGCACATTCTCTCCTCCCTCAGAGCAAACCAACCTCCCTCCCTACCCAACCCCTTCCCTGCTCCTCCCTCCCCTTCCTTACCTCCCTCCCCTTCCACACCTCCCTCCCCTACCCCCAATGCCTGGGCCTCCCCACGCACTTGGTCTACCTCTTCTACTCTACACACATCAAACACCAACACACAGACTACAAGCACTTCTCCTTCTACACCCACACTAGACTACAAAACTAACTGTCAACTTGCCACTGCTGCCCACTCTGCGATGGTAATCTCACAAGCTTACCAATCAGACTACTCACATGTCCTTAACCTAATCTTGTCTGCTAACAATCTTCCCTCTTTAATTATCCCTCCTTCCTGCTTCTCTTCCAAGCCTCCTACAACCTCTCCCTCCTTCCTCTCTCCCACCCCCCCACTTCCTACTCCCACCAGCTCTCCTCCTCCACTACCTCTCTTCACTACTTCTACACCTCCCACCAACACCCCTACTGCTATTGCTACGACCACCCCTCTCCCCACTTCCTTACCCACTTCATCCCCTTCCAAAGCTTCCACTTCCTCACAGCTTACCAAAACTTCCACTTCCTCTGCATCCACCTTCGCCAACTCCACCACAACCAAAACCTCATCCAGGTCCAACTCCACCTCCTCCAGACAAAATCCACTCAAACCTAAACCTACCCCAACTTCTAACGGACAGACCAAAGAACATAAAAACAGATCCATCTCTTCCTCCCCCTCCAGGAAACGGGTCCGTAGCACCTACAAACACACATCCACTGATGGCACCTCTATCACGGGCTTTAATCCAAACTCCTCCCCCGACATTAACTTTGCTAAGACGAAACCATTAAATCACGTTTAAGGCGATTCAGTTCAACGTACGTTCTTACTTTACAATTAGACACCTACTGGCCGAGCTCCTTGAAGCAGAGAGGCCAGATATTGTTTTGCTAAACAGTACCTGCCTCAAAGCCCCTCAATGTATCCGCCATTATGGTTATACTGCACTACAGTCCCCCTATGATCCCCACGATGGGGTTGCCATCCTTGTCAATTCCAACATAAAACATGAATTTCTCCCAATCCCTTTTATTCACCAACACTGTCTTGCGGTCAGAATACACACCCACCTTGGCCCCTTTATCTTTTTCACCACCTATGCTCGCCCAAACACTACTCTCAACATACACGACCTCTCCTTAGTCTTCAACTACACCAACACACCAACTTACCTACTAGCTGACATGAATGCCAAACACACTGCCTTTCATCACACCAGTAACAACCAACTTGGTCACCAATTACTCAACTTCACAAACCATAAACACCTAATTCATCTTGGCCCAGACTTCAATACCTTCTTCAACCACACGGGCCAAGGCAAACCAGACATCATTCTGGCAAACCGAGCCAGCTCTCTATTTCAACATTACATCTCACCTGGCCCTATTACAGGCTCTGATCACATCCCAATCATCTTACACATCTCCTCCAACCCTATCCTCATTCCAACCACACCTTCATTCTCCTACAAGAACGCTGACTGGGATGCTTTCAAACAACACATAGACAATATTAACCTCACCTATGACTACAACAACAAACCTATCTCTGACATCGATACTCAACTTGATCTCATCCAGGACACCATTACACAAGCAGCCAACATCGCAATACCAAAGAAAACTCACACCACTCGTTATTCCTTCAAACCGTCACTCAGAACAAGAAGACTAATTATCTGCTACCACAACCGCTTCCTCTACAACACACATAGATTTAATCAAGTCCGATTAGATCTCACTTACCTTAGAAACAACATTTTACACAGCCTAGACCAAGACCACAACAATCACTGGTCACGACTAATACAACAAGCGGACAGGCAGCGTGTTAAAAACACTAAAGCCTTCTGGAACTTTATCAAAAAAATCAGAGGCACTACTCCCACCAACAAATTCAAACACATCACCCACAACAACACACACATCTCAGACCCACAGGCTGCTACCAACATCTTCAAACACATCTGGGAGAACATCTTCCACGCTCACCCACCTCACCCTAACGTTATTCAACACATTCAGAACATAGAACACTGGAACACTGCACACACACAAGAAACAACACCAGACAGCCACATACATCTAGACACTCTTACCTCCTCCCAAGAACTCGACACTCCTTTCACCAACACAGACATTAAAACTCTCCTCAGACACCTTCCTCCAAAGGCTCCTGGTGCCTCTGGCCTAAACCATATTATCCTGAAACACCTTCCTGACTCTATCATTACTGCCTACACAAACCTCCTCAATGCCTCCCTTGCCTCTGGATACTTCCCTTCCCTCTTCAAAGCTGCTACTGCTATCCTCCTTCCTAAACCCAATAAAGACCACTCTGACCCTAGAAACTATCGCCCTATCAGCCTCCTCGAAACTTTAGGAAAACTCTTTGAAAAACTCATTAATCATCGCCTTTGCAGATACCTGGAACATAATTCTCTACTTTCAGATGGCCAGTTTGGCTTCAGAACACACAGATCCACACAGGATGCCATTAACATCATTCTCAACTACATCCACATAAACACAAAACAAAGAAACAGGACAGCCCTGGTTGCAAAAGACGTTGAAAAAGCTTTTGACACTGTGTGGCACGAGGGGCTCAAGTACAAACTCTGCACTAACTTCAACCTGCCTCTCAATACTCGTAAACTCCTCTGCAACTTCCTAGACGGCCGTTCCATGAGAATCAAATTCCAAGGCTGTTACTCTGACTACTTCACACTAAATGCTGGAGTACCCCAGGGATCTGTCCTTTCCCCTACCCTCTACATTTTATACACTAACGACATTCCAACACCTATATACCACAACTCCATCACACTAGCCTATGCAGACGACATTACACAACTTATCACTCATGCCAATATAGATACACTCACACACAAAACACAAAATGAGGTTGACAGGATAGCCATCTGGGAACAAAAATGGAGGATCAAAACCAATGCAGCAAAATCCAGCATTACGTATTTTAACTACAGGAAACGTGATCCTCCATTACCTGTCGAACTCAGAACAGCTGACACCCGCACTTACTTCCCTATCACACAATCTGTCACTGTCCTTGGCGTTAATCTTGACTACCTTCTTCGTTTACACGGACACATTCACTCAAGGCATGCAATAGCTAGTAAGGCCCTTGCGGGCCTCTACAAGCTGAAACATGCCTCTCAACGCACCAAACTACACCTCTACAAATCCCTAATACGTCCTCTGATAACTTACTCTCCTCTAGCCCTCTCTCTTGCAGCAAAAACAAACTTACTTAAACTGCAGCGTGTCCAGAACAAGGCGCTGCGCTGGGTGCTTGATGTCAGATGGGAGGACTTCGCCTCAAGCGAGTCTCTCCATGCCCAGTTAGACGTCCCTGCGCTGAATCTGTACTGGAAGAGGCTCAGTGACAGACAGATAGACAAACTTGAGACACGACATGACTACTGGACCTCTCTCCTTGACGAAGACATTCGCAGACCCACAAACCAACACAACCTTTTCTACTCCTTGCATGATCCTGCTCCTAACCCTACTTACAAATAACCTTGGATCCGCTGACAGGTACCTTCTAAGACAGGTACCATTCTATGACCAACGTTCGCCTTAGCTTTTTTGGGTTAAGACATGACTCAGTTCTGCACTCCTCTCTAGCTCTAAAGGTCGCAAGTCCCTTACTCCCAGCTCACCCCACCGGAGTCCCAACAGAAGAACCGGAATTTCTCTTTTCAATATCTGTCCCACGATCGCCTTTGCTGCTGGGTTAAGCCCTGGCTCTATTTCTACGACTAAGAACACTCCTCTCCAGCACTATTCTTCGTCTGTCCCGTCTTCCCCGCTCATCCCATTTGGGATCTTACCTGAACTTTCGTTCGTTCGTTCTTCACTTTCATAGTTCCTTGATAATGTGAGTAGTCACGAAAGCGCTTGGAATTTCTCTATTCTTTCAGAGTTGTTGTTTTGCATATATATATATATATATATATATATATATATATATATATATATATATATATATATATATATATATATATATATAACTACCAGGAGCAGCAGTCATTGCCCCCACAAATAGTGTCTTGCTAGGAGCACCTCTGGGAAGCAATGCCATTGACACAATTCTCAGGAAGAAATTGGAAGAGTTAAGGAGAATGGAACAACGAATAGGCAATCTGGACACCCACGATGCCTTGTACCTTCTCACAAAGTGCTTGAGTCTGCCCAGGTTGACATATTTCCTAAGATGTGCACCTTCTTATGATAACCCTATACTGCACGAATATGACAGTATTCTGAGGCAGATTTTTACGAAAGTACTTAACCTTACTCTAGAAGACGGGCAGTGGAACCAAGCTACACTTCCAGTCAGACTAGGAGGCATTGGTGTCCGCAAGTCATCACAGATTGCGTTACCTGCTTTTCTGTCCTCGTGTATTGCATCCAGAGAGCTTGTAGCAGCGATTCTCCCTGAACATCTTAGGGACAAGATTGGAGCCCAGGACCAAAAATTCATTGACGGAGCAATGATCTGGGATAATCTAACGGGCTCAGAAACCAGACCTGCTCCCCCCAACAACTACAAACAATCACACTGGGATGGTCCAATAGTGGAAAATATAGCCTCAACGATGCTTCAGAGTGTGTCAGGGAAGGATAGAGCCCGCCTTCTGGCAGTGAGAGCCCCTCATGCTGGGGACTTTCTGTTGGCTGTTCCCAACTCCAGCCTTGGCACACGCCTCGACCCACAGACCATCCGCATCGGTGTTGCCCTTCGACTTGCCGCCCCTATTCTCGCCGAACACAGGTGTATTTGTGGCAGTGAAGCAGCAGACCGATTCGGGTACCATGGTTTTGTGTGCCGTAAATCCGAGGGAAAGATTGCAAGACATGAGGAGGTTAATAACATTATCAGGAGGAGCCTCACAACAGCTGGATGCCCAGCAGTAGGGGAGCCACCCCAACTATGCAGATCTGATGGCAGCCAGAAGCGTCCAGATGGTATCACCCTTCAAGCCTGGACAGATGGGAAGCAGGTGGTGTGGGACTATACATGTGCATCTACCTTGGCTGATACCTATCTCCAATACACCAGGGAGGAAGGAGGGGCAGCTGCCAGCTTTAGGGAGTCCCAAAAGTCTAGAAAATATGGAGAACTTGCCCATCATTATATGTTTGTTCCCATAGGCTCAGAGACCCTTGGCTCATGGGGAAAGAGTGCATCTAATTTCCTTAAGGAGCTGGGAAAAAGACTCATCAGGGTAACTAGGGATCCCAGGGCAGCTAGTTTTCTGTTCCAGCGGCTCAGCGCGGCTGTTCAGAGGGGTAATGCATGCTGCATTTTGGGCACACGCCCCAGCTCTGAGGAGCTGGATGAGATTTTCGCCTTATAATCGGTGATACACACGTAACAACATGTACCGTATATGCCACCTTTATATCAACAATGTATCTCTTAAATCTTCTGTGCCATATTATGTAATAATATATATATATATATATATATATATATATATATATATATATATATATATATATATATATATATATATATATATATATATATATATATATATATATATATATATAGGGAGGTACCACCTCTAGAACTGTTCTGGGGACCCTCATCCTCAGAGAAAAGAATAAACTTGCTTCAGTTTATATATACATATATATATATATATATATATATATATATATATATATATATATATATATATATATATATATATATATATATATAAATATATATATATATATATATATATATATATATATATATATATATATATATATATATATATATATATATATATATATATATATGTCGTGCCGAATAGGCAGAAGTTGCCATCTTGGCTTAAATAGCAACGCTCATCTTGCCATATAGGACAAGTGAAAATTTGTGTATATAATAATTTCGCCAAAATCATTCTGAACCTAACTAAAAAAATATATTTGATTGTGTTTGTTTAGTACTAAATTATTGTAAACGTATTTAAAATATATTTAGTTGGGTTAGGCTAAAATAAATTGTTGTTGTTATAATAAGGTAAGGTAAGTTTTCTAAGATTCTTTTGGTGCAAAATTAAATTTTTTTACATTAACATTAATGAAATAAATATATATTTAAACGTATAAGAGAAAATTTCGGAAAGGACTTAATTTTAAATGCGTTCTTGCTAATTGACCAGTTTTACATATTCGGCACGACACACATATATATATATATATATATATATATATATATATATATATATATATATATATATATAGGGAGATACCACCTGTAGAACTGTTATAGGGACCCTCATCCTCAGAGAAAAGAATAAACTTGCTTCAGGGAAAACTCAAGGTTCTCCCTGAAGCTGTTTGAGAATTTTCTCCCACCACTCCTTATATTTTATATATATTTTATTTTAAAGACAAAATATATTGACAAAACATTCACAAAAATATGATACAAAGTAAAACAACATAGGTAACTCAGAGCTACATCTCGAATACTTCGTGCAGCTCCCCGGCGGTGGGCCGTGTGCCAAGAATGCTGCAAGCATTTCCTCTCCGGATCGCAACACTGAGTCTCTGAAAGAAGAAGCTGGTCGCCCTGTGGTCCTTGGTTTCTATGATGAGCTTTTCACCCAGCTCTATTAGGAACTTTAGAGCACACTTGCCCCATGCTCCAAGGGTCTCCGACCCTATTGGGATGAAGTTATAGCAAGGGGAAAGGTCTTCATATTTGCGGATCTTCTGGGTCTC
Organism: Cherax quadricarinatus; assembly: GCF_038502225.1. Taxonomy (NCBI): domain Eukaryota; kingdom Metazoa; phylum Arthropoda; class Malacostraca; order Decapoda; family Parastacidae; genus Cherax; species Cherax quadricarinatus. The sequence goes on along the minus strand of NC_091294.1, from coordinate 49,214,103 downwards.
CCTTTGGCTGGCAGGTCCACCCCCTTCCACTAAGGAGTATGGCAAGTAGGTGTCTGCCAATGTGGCGGCACATGTGTAGTCCCAGGCAATCTGCTTTCCATCCTTCCGAGGTAGCATAGTGGCTCCACCAGGACGCTTTTGACTTCCGTCAGACCTCTGCACTTGGGGTTCCCGTTGAGCTGGGCAACGGGCTGTGGCGAGGCTTCTCTTTATGATGTCATTGTCCTCCTCATGCCTGGCATACTTCCCTTCTGCTGTGTGACACACGAGACCATGAAGTCCGAATTGATCAGCTGTCGCCCTGCCGCAAATACACCTATGTTCGGTGAGGATGGGGGCGGCTAGGGGAAGAGCAACACCAATCCGAATGGCCTGTGGGTCTAGTCGAGTGACCAAGGAGGAATTGGGAACAGCTAACAGGAAATCTCCTGAGTGTGGTGCCTTCACTGCCAGGAGACGAGCATTGTCCTTTCCTGAGGCATTGGAGAGCAATGTGTTGGCGATTTTTTCATGATCGGTTTGTCCCAGTGGGACTGTTTGTGTTCTTTGGGATGAGCTGGTTTACTGGAGGAATCTGTAAGGGTGTCCCACCGAATCGCTGCTTCAGTAAACCTGGGGTCTTGAGCTCCTACCACGTCTCTCAAGCGTTCGGGAACAATCTTCTTGACTAATGCACTGGAAGCCAAACACGAAGACAGAAAAGCAGGTAAAGCAACATGCGTTGTTTTGCGCACCCCTATACCTCCCAGTCGCACTGGGAGGGTTGCCTGATCCTATTGCTGATCCTCTAGTGACAGGTTCAGTGCCTTCTTAAGGGTTGACCTCAGGTGTGCGTCATATTCGTCGAGTGTTGGGTTGTCAAAAGAGAGTGCACACCTCAGGAAGTAAGTGAGTCTTGGAATAGTAAGGCACCTTGTGAGGAGATACAGAGCATCATGGGCATCAAGACTGCTTATTCTCTCCTCCATTCTCATCAGGTCATTCAATTTGTCCTTGAGGACTGTGTCGATGGCCTGGTGACCCAGCGGTGCTCCCAAGAGGGTACTGTTGGATGGAGTGGTAGTAGAGACTTCTGGGAGGATTCTTCGCACAGCATTGATTATTTGCTGGTTTGCTGTGATGATTTCACACTTGGAGGGATTGAGGATGAGTCCCAAGTCTTCTCCCTGTGTTTTCACCAGTTGTAGGTCCCCTACCAGGGACTCTTCAGTACCTGCCAGAGTGCCATCATCCAGGTACCAGATGAAGATTGAGACACTTATGCAGCATATGGAAATCTTTATTCAGGAAACGTTTCGCCACACAGTGGCTTCATCAGTCCAATACAAAGAGCAAGGCGTAAGGAGAGGAGGAGAATGAGGTAATCAGTCCCTCAACCTGGAGTCGATGTGTTCAGTCCATCAATCTTGTAGAATGTACAGCATAGGGCCGTAGACGTGGCTTATATACTGTAGTCATCTCACTACAGTATATAAGCCACGTCTACGGCCCTATGCTGTACATTCTACAAGATTGATGGACTGAACACATCGACTCCAGGTTGAGGGACTGATTACCTCATTCTCCTCCTCTCCTTACGCCTTGCTCTTTGTATTGGACTGATGAAGCCACTGTGTGGCGAAACGTTTCCTGAATAAAGATTCCCATATGCTGCATAAGTGTCTCAATCTTCAACTTGTCGGTTTTTCAAACCATTCATCACAGGTACCAGATGTTGAGCTCGCTGCATAGGCTGGAAGTTAGTTCTGTTACTGCCAAGCAGAAGACCACTGTGAAAAAGTAATGAAATTCCAAGCGCTTTCGAGACTACTCACATTGTCAAGGAACTATGAAAGTAATACATCAAAGGAAGGCAATTAAAGGGCTTAGACCACACCTCACAGTCAACTCCCACAACAAAGAAACACCTGACGCGGGACAATACCGGACTCATAAGAAAAGAGGAACACTGCAGTAGGTCCGCTGGTCCAACTAGAAAGGTCTTCACTACATCCCACTAACAAATTATTCTACCCAAGAAATCCTTATTTCTTGGGTTGTTTTCTGACCAGTCAACATAGAAGGTAAGATTACATGATCTTAGTGTTAGGTTTAGGAGGAATAAGCCTCGCTAATATTTGGGAGATTGTGGACGCTTCTGCTATTTGAGAAACAGTACAGTTAGTAGTTATTGCTGCTGATTCCAAACATATTCTACTGAGACGGTCATTTTCTTTGACGGTAAATCTTGCCTCTATTAAATTCCTGAGGTGGTTCTCAGCGTTGCCGTGTACAGTGCATTCGTTACGCTTTCTCTGACTCAGGAATCAGTCATATAGCCATATGGTAGGGTATAAACGGCTTTTTTTGTTTTTTGACTAAGTCTTTTATGTGTTTTGATGAAATATTGAAGACCTTCATATATATATATATATATATATATATATATATATATATATATATATATATATATATATATATATATATATATATATATATATATATATATATATATATATATATATATATATAGCTTTAAACGTATAAGAGAAAATTTTAGAAAGGACTTAATTTTAAATGAGGTACATAAGAACATAAGAAAGGAAGAACACTGCAGGAGGCCTGTTTGCCCATACTAGGCAGGTCCTTTACAATTCATCCCACTAACAAAACATTTGCCCAACCCAATTTTCAATGCCACCCAAGAAATAAGCTCTGATGTGAAAGTCCCACTCAAATCCAACCCGTCCCACTCACGTACTGATCCAACCTATATTTGAAACTACCCAAAGTCCCAGCCTCAATAACCCAACTAGGTAGACTGTTCCACTCATCAACTACCCTATTTCCAAACCAATACTTTCCTATGTCCTTTCTAAATCTAAACTTATCTAATTTAAATCCATTATTGAGGGTTCTCTCTTGGAGAGACATCCTCAAGACCTTATTAATATCCCCTTTATTAATACCTATCTTCCACTTATACACTTCGATCAGGTCTCCCCTCATTCTTCGTCTAACAAGTGAATGTAACTTAAGAGTCTTCAATCTTTCTTCATAAGGAAGATTTCTAATGCTATGTATTAATTTAGTCATCCTACGCTGAATGTTTTCTAACGAATTTATGTCCATTTTGTAATACGGAAACCAGAACTGAGCTGCATAATCCAGGTGAGGCCTTACTAATGATGTATAAAGCTGCAGTATGACCTCTGGACTTCTGTTGCTTACACTTCTTGATATAAATCCCAGTAATCTATTTGCCTTATTATGTACGCTTAGGCATTGCTGTCTTGGTTTAAGGTTACTGGTCACCATAACCCCCAAGTCCTTTTCGCAATCTGTATGGCTAAGTTCTACATCATTTAACTTATAAGTACTAGGGTTATGGGCACTCCCAAGCTTCAGAACCTTGCATTTATCTACATTGAACTGCATCTGCCACTTTTCTGACCAAGAATAGAGTTTGTTTAAATCCTCCTAAAGTTCCATAACATCTACGTTTGAATCAATTATCCTACCTATCTTTGTGTCATCGGCGAATTTGCTCATTATTATTATTATCACTCTGGCCGATTCCCACCAAGGCAGGGTGGCCCGAAAAAGAAAAACTTTCACAATCATTCACTCTATCACTGTCTTGCCAGAAGGGTGCTTTACACTACAGTTTTTAAACTGCAACATTAACACCCCTCCTTCAGAGTGCAGGCACTGTACTTCCCATCTCCAGGACTCAAGTCCGGCCTGCCGGTTTCCCTGAACCCCTTCATAAATGTTACTTTGCTCACACTCCAACAGCACGTCAAGTATTAAAAACCATTTGTCTCCATTCACTCCTATCAAACACGCTCACGCATGCCTGCTGGAAGTCCAAGCCCCTCGCACACAAAACCTCCCTTACCCCCTCTCTCCAATCTTTCCTAGGCCGACCCCTACCCCGCCTTCCTTCCACTACAGACTGATTCGCTCTTGAAGTCATTCTGTTTCGCTCCATTCTCTCTACATGTCCGAACCACCTCAACAACCCTTCCTCAGCCCTCTGGACAACAGTTTTGGTAATCCCGCACCTCCTCCTAACTTCCAAACTACGAATTCTCTGCATTATATTCACACCCCACATTGCCCTCAGACATGACATCTCAACTGCCTCCAGCCTTCTCCTCGCTGCAACATTCATCACCCATGCTTCACACCCATATAAGAGAGTTGGTAAAACTATACTCTCATACATTCCCCTCTTTGCTTCCAAGGACAAAGTTCTTTGTCTCCACAGACTCCTAAGTGCGCCACTCACTCTTTTCCCCTCATCAATTCTATGATTCACCTCATCTTTCATAGACCCATCCGCTGACACGTCCACTCCCAAATATCTGAATACATTTACCTCCTCCATACTCTCTCCCTCCAATCTGATATTCAATCTTTCATCACCTAATCTTTTTGTTATCCTCACAACCTTACTCTTTCCTGTATTCACCTTTAATTTTCTTCTTTTGCACACCCTACCAAATTCATCCACCAATCTCTGCAACTTCTCTTCAGAATCTCCCAAGAGCACAGTGTCATCAGCAAAGAGCAGCTGTGACAACTACCACTTTGTGTGTGATTCTTTATCTTTTAACTCCACGCCTCTTGCCAAGACCCTGGCATTTACTTCTCTTACAACCCCATCTATAAATATATTAAACAACCACGGTGACATCACACATCCTTGTCTAAGGCCTACTTTTACTGGGAAATAATTTCCCTCTTTCCTACATACTCTAACTTGAGCCTCACTATCCTCGTAAAAACTCTTCACTGCTTTCAGTAACCTACCTCCTACACCATACACTTGCAACATCTGCCACATTGCCCCCCTATCCACCCTGTCATACGCCTTTTCCAAATCCATAAATGCCACAAAGACCTGTTTAGCCTTATCTAAATACTGTTCACTTATATGTTTCACTGTAAACACCTGGTTCACACACCCCCTACCTTTCCTAAAGCCTCCTTGTTCATCTGCTATCCTATTCTCCGTCTTACTCTTAATTCTTTCAATAATAACTCTACCATACACTTTACCAGGTATACTCAGCAGACTTATCCCCCTATAATTTTTGCACTCTCTTTTATCCCCTTTGCCTTTATACAAAGGAACTATGCATGCTCTCTGCCAATCCCTAGGTACCTTACCCTCTTCCATACATTTATTAAATAATTGCACCAACCTCTCCAAAACTATATCCCCACCTGCTTTTAACATTTCTATCTTTATCCCATCAATCCCGGCTGCCTTACCCCCTTTCATTTTACCTACTGCCTCACGAACTTCCCCCACACTCACAACTGGCTCTTCCTCACTCCTACAAGATGTTATTCCTCCTTGTCCTATACACGAAATCACAGCTTCCCTATCTTCATCAACATTTAACAATTCCTCAAAATATTCCCTACATCTTCCCAATACCTCTAACTTTCCATTATTAACTCTCCTCTCCTATTTTTAACTGGCAAATCCATTTGTTCTCTAGGCTTTCTTAACTTGTTAATCTCACTCCAAACTTCTTCTTATTTTCAACAAAATTTGTTGATAACATCTCACCCACTCTCTCATTTGCTCTCTTTTTACATTGCTTCACCACTCTCTTAACCTCTCTCTTTTTCTCCATATACTCTTCCCTCCTTGCATCACTTCTACTTCGTAAAAACTTCTCATATGCTAACTTTTTCTCCCTTACTACTCTCTTTACATCATCATTCCACCAATCGCTCCTCTTCCCTCAAGCACCCACTTTCCTGTAACCACAAACTTCTGCTGAACACTCTAACACTACATTTTTAAACCTACCCCATACCTCTTCGATCCCATTGCCTATGCTCTCATTAGCCCATCTATCCTCCAATAGCTGTTTATATCTTACCCTAACTGCCTCCTCTTTTAGTTTATAAACCTTCACCTCTCTCTTCCCTGATGCTTCTATTCTCCTTGTATCCCATCTACCTTTTACTCTCAGTGTAGCTACAACTAGAAAGTGATCTGATATATCTGTGGCCCCTCTATAAACATGTACATCCTAAAGTCTACTCAACAGTCTTTTATCTACCAATACATAATCCAACAAACTACTGTCATTTCGCCCTACATCATATCTTGTATACTTATTTATCCTCTTTTTCTTAAAATATGTATTACCTATAACTAAACCCCTTTCTATACAAAGTTCAATCAAAGGGCTCCCATTATCATTTACACCTGGCACCCCAAACTTACCTACCACACCCTCTCTAAAAGTTTCTCCTACTTTAGCATTCAGGTCCCCTACCACAATGACTCTCTCACTTGGTTCAAAGGCTCCTATACATTCACTTAACATCTCCCAAAATCTCTCTCTCTCCTCTGCATTCCTCTCTTCTCCAGGTGCATACACGCTTATTATAACCCACTTCTCGCATCCAACCTTTACTTTAATCCACATAATTCTTGAATTTACACATTCATATTCTCTTTTCTCCTTCCATAACTGATCATTCAACATTACTGCTACCCCTTCCTTTGCTCTAACTCTCTCAGATATTCCAGATTTAATCCCATTTATTTCCCCCCACCGAAACTCCCCTACCCCCTTCAGCTTTGTTTCGCTTAGGGCCAGGACATCCAACTTCTTTTCATTCATAACATCAGCAATCATCTGTTTCTTGTCATCCACACTACATCCACACACATTTAAGCATCCCAGTTTTATAAAGCTCATATCACTAGTAATTCCCTCATCAAGATCATTGATATATATTATAAACAACAACGGGCCCAAGACTGATCCCTGCGGAACGCCACTTGTTACTGATCCCCACTCGGATTTAACCCCATTTATGGACACTCTTTGCTTCCTGTCAGTGAGCCATGACTCGATCCGCGAGAGCACTTTTCCCCCAATGCCATGAGCTGCCACTTTCTTTAACAGTCTATGGTGCGGAACTCTATCAAAAGCCTTACTAAAATCTAAGTAAATAATATCAAATTCTTTATTGTGGTCAACAGCCTCAAAAGCTTTACTGAAGAAAGTTAATAAATTAGTTAGACAAGACCGGCCTCTTGTGAATCCATGCTGAGTATCATTAATCAAGCTATGCTTATCGAGATGGCTTCTTATAATCTCAGCTATAATTGACTAGTAATTTGCCTACAATTGAGGTCAGGCTTATTGGGCGGTAATTTGACGGTAACGACTTGTCCCCTGTTTTAAAAATAGGAATTACATTAGCCATCTTCCACATATCAGACACTACACCTGTTTGAAGAGATAAATTAAAAATATTAGTTAATGGTTCACAGAGTTCCATTTTGCATTCCTTAAGAACCCTTGAAAAAACCTCATCAGGACCCGGCGACTTATTTTGCTTCAGTCTATCTGCTTCACAACCATCTCACTAGTGACTGTGATGTTACATAATTTATCTTCTTCTAGCCCACTGTAAAAATTAATTACTGGAATATTGTTAGTGTCTTCCTGTGTAAAAACTGAGAGAAAATAATTATTTAAAATCAAGCACATTTCATTCTCTTTGTCAGTAAGGTGCCCATAGTTATTTTTAAGGGGACCTATCTTATCTCTAACTTTTGTTCTATAGATCTGGAAAAAACTTTTTGGGTTAGTTTTAGAATCCCTAGCAACTTTAATTTCATAGTCCCTTTTAGCTTTTCTTATCCCCTTTTTAATGTCCCTCTTAATGTCAATATACTGATTCACAAGATGACCCTCACCTCTTTTGATACGCCTATAAATTCCTTTCTTATGCCCTAGTAGATATTTGAGCCTATTATTCATCCATTTTGGGTCATTTCTATTTGATCTAATTTCCTTATAAGAGATAAACGTTCTTTGAGCAGTATGTATTGTGTTCAGAAAACTGTCATACTGATAGCTCTCTAAGCCCATCGTAATCTGCTAAGCGAAAATCTGGGACTGTTACTGAGTTATCGCTACTATCGTACTTCCATTCAATGCTAAATGTAATTGATTTGTGGTCGCTAGCACCCAGTTCCTCTGAAATTTCTAAATTATTAACAAGGGATTCATTGTTTGCCATAACTAAGTCAAGCAGGTTATTTCCCCTTGTAGGTTCTGTCACAAACTGTTTCAAAAAACAATCCTGAAATACTTCTAAGAAGTCGTATGATTCTAAATTCCCAGTCAAGAAATTCCAATCAACATGACTAAAGTTAAAGTCTCCTAGAATTACTACATTATCGTGCCTTGTGGCCTTAACAACTTCCTCCCATAGTAGTTTCCCTTGGTCCCTATCTAAGTTTGGGGGACGGTATATCACTCCTAAAATCAGTTTTTCATGCCCCTCTGAAAATTCTATCCAAACAGACTCTGTATGTGTTACTTCAGACTTAATACCCGTTTTTCTTGCTAATTGACCAGTTTTACATATTCGGCACGACATATTATATATATATATATATATATATATATATATATATATATATATGTATATATATATATATATATATATATATATATATATATATATATATATATATATACATATATATATATATATATATATATATATATATATATATATATATATATATATATATATATATATATATATATATATTATGTTTGGTAGAAGAGCAGGTGTTGCGCAACTTAACATTAAGATCGACGACACTCTGATTGCCAGACATAATAAGGGCAAATTCCTTGGCCTATACCTCGACAACAACCTAAATTTCAGCACGCATATCCAACACATAACAAAAAAAAGTATCCAAAACGGTGGGGATCCTCTCCAAGATACGATACTACGTACCGCAAACTGCCCTTCTCACACTATACCATTCACTTATATATCCATACCTCACCTATGCTATCTGTGCTTGGGGATCAACTGCAGCAACACACCTAAAGTCAATAATAACCCAACAAAAAGCCGCAGTAAGAATAATCACTAAATCCCATCTCTGGCAACATCCCCCCCCCCACTCTTCATAGATCTAAACTTACTCCCTGTTCAGAACATCCACACTTACTACTGTGAAATCTATATCTACAGGACCTTAAATTCCAATATTAACCTTGACCTAAAACGCTTTCTTGATAGTTGTGACAGGATCCACAGGCATAACACCAGACACAAACATCTCTATGACATTCCCCGTGTTCGACTAAACCGTTACAAAAATTCAATGTATTTCAAAGGACCTAAAATCTGGAACACCCTACCTGAAAACTCTAGAACTGCAGACACATTCATCACTTTCAAAACTACAGTTAGAAAACATCTTATCTCCCTGATCCACTCCAACAACTAACTACATGATAACCACCTGGTGGTTCACACTTACACTCACTCACCCACTGACTATAAACCCAGAAATACTAATCTTAATCTTAAAATAATAAATCCTAACTAGTCATAAGTTTGCCTATGATACTCAAATATAGACACCTTGTATTGTGCCAAAACAAAAGCATTCACATTGCTAAACTCACAAATTATGATGTAGTCACTTAGCCTTAATACCATAATCTGTAAGGATTTAATGTTAAGAATTAATCTAAGTCTGCTCGAAATGCCTAGCCATGCTAGGTGTCCTAGTGGCCCCCTCTGTAATTAGTATTTTATAACATGTAAACCACACAATACCCAAAACCTGTAAACCCCACATTGTAACCCTTATAGAGAATAAACTTGAATTGAATTTAATTGAACTATGGAAAAGATTTCTTCTGGTTTATTTGGCAGGAAGTACAGTGTTGTGTCAGAACTAGACTTTCTCCCTGTAGTCGATAATGAAATACTGTGGGTAGTGAAACTCGATGAAGACTTCTTTAATGTAATTATGTTCTTCCTCGAGAAACAAAGAAGTTTCGGTGCAAGAAATCTTAGTACTCTTTAGATCAATCCGATAATTCTTTCGTCGTGATGTGAGTAATAATGTAGAAGATATTTTTTGTCAATTTATGGTAGACTTTTAAATCAAGTTTATCGTCAGCTGTTCAGATCAAATGGTAAGTTCGACAGAATGCTCAACTGAACTGATGTTGTCGAGATTCTGTATGCTGAGTCGTACGTGGGGCGATAACCAGGATACTGTCAACATGCTGTACCCTCGTCACATCTTGAGGAATGTGCATTTCAAGTCTCTCCTCCTGCAGATGTTGCTTGTATAGGCCGGCCATAACTGCACCTAGGGGCGTGCCCATGTCCAAGCAAAAATACTGCTCATAAAACGAGTCTTCCTAAGGAAAAAATAGTTGAAATTAACACACAATTCGACGGCGTCAAGGAAATCTTGCATAAACAATCTTCCTGGTCGGCTAAAAGTTTTCCCACATGTGCAGTGACGGTTAGCCTATATACGGAACATTTGGAGGAAGAGAGACAGTAAATTCACATTCCACAAGATGAGACAAAGCTAAGATACGTTGGCGATATTTTAGTTATCTCCTCCAAACGTCTAAAGACCCAGAATCTCCTTTACAGTATTAATACAGTGGTACCTTCCTTCAAATTTACCATTGGATATTTTGATCCGAAAAGATGACGATAAACATGTTTTCAAAATCCACCGTAAACTCCGACAAATAAAGATCACCTTCTTCTTTATTATTCACACCACGACCAAAGAACCTAGTGTGGAATCACAGAGATTATTTCATTCCCGCACTTTATGAGAATCAATGCATTTTCATCAACTAAGTCTGTTCCAAACTTTACTACCCACATTATTTCATCATTGACTACAAGAAGAAAGTTAAGATGCTACTCAACTCTAGTTCAGACTCTATACATGTCATCCATTAAGGACATTACAAATCTGCAAGAGGACATTAACCAAGTCTTTAATGAGCCTCAGAAAACAATTTAAAGTGAAGACAAACGTCAACTACTCCTCTATGGAAAACTTGAGAATATAAAAACTGGATCGGAGTATAAAACAATTTCCAAGTACATAATTGAACAAAAAAAAAAATAATGTGAATGACCTAGGAGTGACAATGCCAGAGAATCCCATATTCAAAGATCAAATCAATGTCTCTTGCGCATGTGTTAGCAAAATGATAGGATGTATAATAAAAAACTTCAAAACTAGGTATGCTAAGCCAATCATGGTTTTTTTCAAGTCACTTGTTCTCTCTAGGCTGGAGTATTGCTGAACACTAACTGTTGGAAATTGTTAACCTAAAGAATATACACTGTTCATATATGTACAGTAAAGCAACTCAGTTACTGGGAACTGTTGAAGTCCCTTGACCTGTACTCCTTGGAACGCAGGCGAGATATATACATCGTAATATGCACTTGGAAAATCGAAGAGGGACTAATCCCAAATTTTCCTACGGAAATCACTCTCTACGAGAGCAAAAAATTAGGCAGGCGGTGCAACATCCCCTCAATGAAAAGCAGGGAAACCGTGAGTAAACTAAGAGACAACACAATAAGTGTCAGGGGCCCAAGACTGTTTAACTGCCACCCATCACAGATAAGGGGGATTACCAATAAACCCCTGGACAGGCACAGTAAGTCAGTACCTGAACAGCTAAGCTGTGGTTCGTAAGTTGATTTGTGTGCGGCCGGCAGTAACAGCCTTGTTGATCAGACCCTGATCCACCGCAAGGCCTGAGTGTACTCAGTATATACGCTGTACTTCCTTTCAAACAAACCAGTTAAACCCTTTCTAATATCTTAGTAAAAGCCAAAATCAGGGTCACTAGCATTTCGTCAAAAAAAAAATAATAATATTAATAATAATAAAATGAGCACTACACCCCGCGAAGGTTTTGACAAGATTTGTGCAGAATACATTGCCAGGGACCTGAATACCAGAATCAGAGAATATATATGAGCATGCAGAAGGGACGACACAAGTAACACATTAACTCTACACCGCAATACCGAAAACCGCCACAATCAGTACTGTTTCTCAAAACTTTGGATCGATGACAATCTTTGATGTCTTAGTAAGGCTAAACATGACACTGTGATCAACAAGCCTACTCTGTTTATTAATCACATGCAACATTTTTTTTCACCTCAGTGCCGTACCCCAACCACTATGTATACCCATGTCGAGTTATTCTCTGTATGAATTAATAAATTTTATAATCCCTGCCTTGTGCCATGTTCACTTATTGTCGGTTAATTCTGCCATCGAATTACTGTCCCATTTTTTCACTCTGACGCACACCTCTCGAACGTCATCTTAAGCTCTGGAACTATTCTGCACTTAGCTAGTTAACTTCCCAGTAATATCTATATTATATGGATGGTTAATGCAGGCAATACTCATATTGTGAATATGTCGATAATGAACCTCATCTGAAGATTCATAAAATATCAAGGTATTATTTAGTCTCCTCCTCTGAGTGCGATTTCTCTGTCCACTTCGAGGATTAGGATATAGTTAGCACACAAGTCCAGCAGGTTCGCGACATTTCTTTATTCCATATATCAGGATAAAAGTATTTCCTCTACGACGAAGTGTTGAAGTCCGGCGTCGTGAACTCTCGCTGTGCTTCCTCACCACAACACTCTCTCTTAGCATCTCTCTAAATCTCTAAGCTGCTGTAGTTATGATATCTGATATACTTTGGCCCTAGCACGGGCCTGTATATTCTCAGATCCATATCAGATTATATATCGGATTACATTCTGGTAGCTCCGGTCTACGTTGTACAATACATAAATTCGCATATTGTTTAAACGATATGGTATTTACATTTGCTGTCAGCTTCAGATGAGCCTTTTCCAGATTTGGTCTACTATATCCTGCATGTCATATAAATTATACGAATGATATATGAAAACGTGGTTTCATCTAAAGCTGTTGATCTGAATCGTTGATCATTTTTTTTTTGTAAGCGTGACATCGGAATGTAACAGCTATTTGAAATGCTCCGCGAGTATACTCTACCTCGTCTTCTCTTTCAAAGTTACTCCTTCACCTTACACTCCTGTCAAACTTTGTCTATCATTCTCCAGCTGGATAGGCAGTAGTTAGGTGAGGATTTCAGTCTTAATTGAATAATTTACTTCGTTTACCAACAAGTTCAAATTGTCAAAGGACTTCACTCAATACCTTCTGGAGATCTATGTTCTCTTCCAATGTAAAGTTAACGTAAGTTTCTCTTTAAATCTGAATACAGTCCATTCCAACGGACTTACAGTATCATGAGCACTTGAGGCAGTATGAATACGTAATCTTACCTTTTCATAAATTCAGGAATGAAATTAGCGTGAAATTTCCTTTTAAGCTACTAGGGTTCGGCATTTCTTGTTGTTTGTTATTCAGTTTGAATTCTTTACAAATCTCATTCAGGTGCTTCTTCTTTTCTCACTCTTCTCTTTAAATTTCAGGAGCATTATTTTTTTTCTCTTAATCCTTTCCTCGCTTTATAAATTTCATCTTCATCTCCATTTCCCCTTCTTTTCTTTTCATATTTATTCTCTGCTTTCTACATTTGGATCACTGGCAGGGAGGCTCGAGTTTGTCTCACGATTCGCGTACAGAGGATCAAGTCTTCACTCTCGCTGCTGAACGACCCGCATGCATTTAGCTGTTCATAATTTCTTTTATTACCAAAAGATATTCATTATCTCTATCAATATACTGAAAAAAACTCACAACTTTCAGACAATGACTTGATAATGGTCTAACACTGATCGAAGCGTCTAGAGTTTTACCTCCCAACTGTCGATTACCTGCGAACTGTTTCAACCATGCCAGTGTGACTTATATTCAACAAAAGAGAACTTGATAGAGGCATCAAGTTTGAATAAGGTGATCACAGCAAGTGCGAAAGAGGAAATGCAGAAGACTTTAATTAGCGAGTTGGAGTCCCCCAACAGTCGTGCAGGAACAGAAGAGTCAAGAGGATAAATGGACTTGAAACTGCAAATGGAGTTGCATCAGAGCATGCGAATGATGGGGAATTTGATGCTGGAGATAATGATGGAAAGAGCAGACACAGAAATCCAAGTGATATATATATATATATATATATATATATATATATATATATATATATATATATATATATATATATATATATATATATATATATATATATATGTATAAATATATATATATATATATTTATATATATATATATATTTATATATATATATATATATATACATATATATATATACATATACATATATACATATACATATATATATATATATTTATATATATATATATATATATATATATATATATATATATATGCAATAAGATCACAGTGAACAGGTGATTTCAAAATATGCATAACAACCACTCTGAAAGAATAGAGAAATTCCAAGCGCTTTCGTGACTACTCACATTATCAAGGAACTATGATAATGTTCCTTGATAATGTGAGTAGTCACGAAAGCGCTTGGAATTTCTCTATTCTTTCAGAGTGGTTGTTTTGCATATATATATATATATATATATATATATATATATATATATATATATATATATATATATATATATATATATATATATATATATATATATATATATATATATATAGATATATATATATACACATATATATATATATATACATACATATATATATATATATATATATATATATATATATATATATATATATATATATATATATATATATATATATATATATATATATATATATGTAATGCTGTGCTGAATAGGTAAAAGTTTGCGATTTTGGCTTAAATAGCAACGCAGTTTAAGCCAGGTAGTGAAGAAAGATACTCTGAAATCCAAATATTTATTGATACGTTTACCTCTCTGTTAAGCTTCATAAATTTAGTTATGAGTGTGACTTGATAAAACTCTGTTCAAAGCCAAACGCTGTCGGTATTGAAGCTCCTTCTGTAACTTACGTCTATTTCCTTTATGTCGTCAGTACACCATTTGGAGCTACTGAGGTAGTTAGACGATTTACTAGGATTGAGCTGGACATTGAACTATACCCAGGCTCTTCTGGATGTTGCATCTCGGATGCTGTGTCTTGGAATATATAGAGACCATTCAGATCATAATAGTCATCAAATACCTTGCCGTAAATACGGTTGCATTGTGTGCATATGGGCAGCAAGGCAGAAAGTCACTCCAGTGCAGAAGGTCTGAGTCGAGATGTGTGCAAATTGCAGAAATTGTAAATTAGTCCCAGTATGATGACTGCACTGTGGGTGAATATTAGTTCCAGTATGATGACTGCACTGTGGCTGAATATTAGTTCCAGTATGATGAATGCACTGTGGCTGAACATTAGTTCCAGTATGGTGACTGCACTGTGGCTGAATATTAGTTCCAGTATGATGAATGCACTGTGGCTGATTATTAGTTCTGACTGCACTCTATGAATAGTTCCAGTATGGTGACTGCACTGTGGCTGAATATGAGTTCCCGTATGGTGACTGCACTGTAACTGAATATTAGTTCCAGTATGGTGACTGCTTTTGCTGAACTTAGTTCCAGGCTGCACTGTGGCTGAACACTAGTTCCAGTATGGTGACTGCACTGTGGCTGAATATTAGTTCCAGTATGATGACTGCACTGTGGCTGAATATTAGTTCCAGTATGGTGACTGCACTGTGGCTGAATATTAGTTCCAGTATGGTGACTGCACTGTGGCTGAATATTAGTTCCAGTATGGTGACTGCACTGTGGCTGAACATTAGTTCCAGTATGGTGACTGCACTGTGGCTGAATATTAGTTCCAGTATGGTGACTGCACTCTAACTGAATATTAGTTCCAGTATGGTGACTGCACTGTGGCTGAATATGAGTTCCCGTATGGTGACTGCACTGTAACTGAATATTAGTTTCAGTATGGTGACTGCACTGTGGCTGAACCTTAGTTCCAGTGTGGTGACTGCACTGTGGCTGAATCTGTGGCTGAATATTAGTTCCAGCATGGTGACTGTACTGTGGCTGAATATTAGTTCCAGTATTGTGACTGCACTATGGCTGAATATTAGTTCCAGTATGGTGACTGCACTGTGGCTGAATATTAGTTCCAGTATGGTGACTGCACTGTGGCTGAATATTAGTTCCAGTATGGTGACTGCACTGTGGCTGAACATTAGTTCCAGTATGGTGACTGCACTGTGGCTGAACATTAGTTCCAGTATGGTGACTGCACTGTGGCTGAATATTAGTTCCAGTATGGTGACTGCACTGTGGCTGAATATTAGTTCCAGTATGGGGACTGCACTGTGGCTGAATATTAGTTCCAGTATGGTGACTGCACTGTGGCTGAACATTAGTTCCAGTATGGTGACTGCACTGTGGCTGAATATTAGTTCCAGTATGGTGACTGCACTGTGGCTGAATATTAGTTCCAGTATGGTGACTGCACTGTGGCTGAATATTAGTTCCAGTATGGTGACTGCACTGTGGCTGAATATTCGTTCCAGTACGGTGGCTGCACTGTGCCTGAATATTAGTTCCAGTATGGTGACTGCACTGTGGCTGAATATTGGTTCCAGTGTGTTGACTGCACGGTAACTGAATATTAGATCTAGCATGGTGACTGCACTGTGCCTGAATATTGATTCCAGTGTGGTGACTGCACTGTAACTGAATATTAGTTCCAGTATGGTGACTGCACTGTGGCTGAATATTAGTTCCAGTATGATGACTGCACTGTGGCTGAATATTAGTTCCAGTATGGTGACTGCACTGTGGCTGAACATTAGTTCCAGTATGGTGACTGCACTGTGGCTGAACATTAGTTCCAGTATGGTGACTGCACTCTACTGAATATTAGTTCCAGTATGGTGACTGCACTGTGGCTGAACATTAGTTCCAGTATGGTGACTGCACTGTGGCTGAATATTAGTTCCAGTATGGTGACTGCACTGCACTGTGGCTGAATATTAGTTCCAGTATGGTGAGTTCTGAATATTAGTTCAGTATGGTGACTGCACTGTGGCTGAATATTAGTTCCAGTAGTTCCTCTAGAATATTAGTTCCAGTATGGTGACTGCACTGTGGATGAACATTAGTTTCAGTATGGTGACTGCACTGTGGCTGAATATTAGTTCCAGTATGGTGGCTGCACTGTGGCTGAATATTAGTTCCAGTACGGTGACTGCACTATGGATGAATATTAGTTCCAGTATGGGGACTGCACTGTGGCTGAATATTAGTTCCAGTATGGTGACTGCACTATGGCTGAACATTAGTTCCGGTATGGGGACTGCACTGTGGCTGAATATTAGTTCCAGTATGGTGACTGCACTGTGGCTGAATATTAGTTCCAGTATGGTGACTGCACTGTGGCTGAATATTAGTTCCAGTATGGTGACTGCACTGTGGCTGAATATTAGTTCCAGTATGGTGACTGCACTGTGGCTGAACATTAGTTCCAGTATGGTGACTGCACTGTGGCTGAACATTAGTTCCAGTATGGTGACTGCACTGTGGCTGAACATTAGTTCCAGTATGGTGACTGCACTGTGGCTGAATATTAGTTGGCTGAATATTAGTTACAGTATGGTGACTACACTGTGGCTGAATATTAGTTCCAGTATGGTGACTGCACTGTGGCTGAACATTAGTTCCAGTATGGTGACTGCACTGTGGCTGAATATTAGTTCCAGTATGGTGACTGCACTGTGGCTGAACATTAGTTTCAGTATGGTGACTGCACTGTGGCTGAACATTAGTTCCAGTATGGTGACTGCACTGTGGCTGAACATTAGTTCCAGTATGGTGACTGCACTGTGGCTGAATATTAGTTCCAGTATGGTGACTGCACTGTGGCTGAATATTAGTTACAGTATGGTGACTACACTGTGGCTGAATATTAGTTCCAGTATGGTGACTGCACTGTGGCTGAATATTAATTCCAGTATGGAGACTGCACTGTGGCTGAACATTAGTTCCAGTATGGTGACTCCACTGTGGCTGAATATTAGTTCCAGTATGGTGACTGCACTGTGGCTGAATACTAGTTCCAGTATGGTGACTGCACTGTGGCTGAACATTAGTTCCAGTATGATGACTGCACTGTGGCTGAATATTAGTTTCAGTATGGTGACTGCACTGTGGCTGAACATTAGTTCCAGTATGGTGACTGCACTGTGGCTGAACATTAGTTCCAGTATGGTGACTCCACTGTGGCTGAATATTAGTTCCAGTATGGTGACTGCACTGGGGCTGAATATTAGTTCCAGTATGGTGACTGCACTGTGGCTGAATATTAATTTTGTATGGTGACTGCACTCTAACTGAATATTAGTTCCAATATGGTGACTGCACTGTAACTGAATATTGGTTCCAATGTGGTGACTGCACTGTAACTGAATATTAGTTCCAGTATGGTGACTGCACTCTGGCTGAATATTAGTCCCATTTTGGTGGCTGCACTGTGGCTGAATATCAGTTCCAGTATGGTGACTTCACTGTGGCTGAATATCAGTTCCAGTATGGTGTCTGCACTGTGGCTGAATATCAGTTCCATTATGGTGACTGCACTGTTGCTGAACATTAGTTCCAGTATGGTGACTGCACTGTGGGTGTATATTGGTTCCAGTATGGTGACTGCACTGTGACTGAATATTAGTTCCAGTATGGTGACTGCACTCTAACTGAATATTAGTTCCAGTATGGTGACTGCACTGTCGTTGAACATTATTTCCAGCATGGTGACTGCACTGTGGCTGAATATTAGTTCCAGTATGGTGACTGCACTCTAACTGAATATTAGTTCCAGTATGGTGACTGCGCTGTGGCAGAATATTAGTTCCAGTATGGTGACTGCACTCTAACTGAATATTAGTTCCAGTATGGTGACTGCACTGTGGCTGAATATTAGTTCCAGTATGGTGACTGCACTGTGGCAGAATATTAGTTCCAGTATGGTGACTGCACTCTAAATGAATATTAGTTCCAGTATGGTGACTGCACTTTGGCTGATTATTAGTTCCCGTATGGTGACTGCACTCTAACTGAATATTAGTTCCAGTATGGTGACTGCACTGTGGCTGAATATGAGTTCCCGTATGGTGACTGCACTGTAACTGAATATTAGTTCCAGTATGGTGACTGTACTTTTGCTGAACCTTAGTTCCAGTGTGGTGACTGCACTGTGGCTGAATATTAGTTCCAGTATGGTGACTGTACTGTGGCTGAATATTAGTTCCAGTATTGTGACTGCACTATGGCTGAATATTAGTTCCAGTACGGTGACTGCACTGTGGCTGAATATTAGTTCCAATATGGTGACTGCACTGTGGCTGAATATTAGTTCCAGTATGGTGACTGCACTGTGGCTGAACATTAGTTCCAGTATGGTGACTGCACTGTGGCTGAACATTAGTTCCAGTATGGTGACTGCACTGTGGCTGAATATTAGTTCCAGTATGGTGACTGCACTATGGCTAAATATTAGTTCCAATATGGTGACTGCACTTTGGCTGAACATTAGTTCCAGTATGGTGACTACACTGTGGCTGAATATTGGTTCCAGTATGGTGACTGCACTATGGCTGAATATTAGTTCCGGTATGGGGACTGCACTGTGGCTGAATATTAGTTCCAGTATGGGGACTGCACTGTGGCTGAATATTAGTTCCAGTATGGTGACTGCACTGTGGCTGAATATTAGTTCCAGTACGGTGGCTGCACTATGGCTGAATATTAGTTCCAGTATGGGGACTGCACTGTGGCTGAATATTAGTTCCAGTATGATGACTGCACTGTGGCTGAATATTAGTTCCAGTATGGTGACTGCACTATGGCTGAATATTAGTTCCAGTATGGGGACTGCACTGTGGCTGAATATTAGTTCCAGTATGGTGACTGCACTGTGGCTGAATATTAGTTCCAGTATGGTGACTGCACTCTGGCTGAATATTAGTTCGAGTATGGTGACTGCACTGTGGCTGAATATTAGTTCCAGTATGGTGACTGCACTGTGGCTGAATGTTAGTTCCAGTATGGTAACTGCACCCTAACTGAATATTAGTTCCAGTATGGTAGCTGCACTGTGGCTGAACATTAGTTTCAGTATGGTGACTCCACTGTGGCTGAATATTAGTTCCAGTATGGTGACTGCACTGTGGCTGAATATTAGTTCCAGTATGGTGACTGCACTGTGGCTGAACATTAGTTCCAGTATGGTGACTGCACTGTGGCTGAATATTAGTTCCAGTATGGTGACTGCACTGTGGCTGAACATTAGTTCCAGTATGGTGACTGCACTGTGGCTGAACATTAGTTCCAGTATGGTGACTGCACTGTTTCTGAATATTGGTTCCAGTATGGTGACTGCACTGTGGCTGAATATTAGTTCCAGTATGGTGACTGCACTCTAACTGAATATTAGTTCCAGTATGGTGACTGCACTGTCGCTGAACATTAGTTCCAGCATGATGACTGCACTGTGGCTGAATATTAGTTCCAGTATGGTGACTGCACTCTAACTGAATATTAGTTCCAGTATGGTGACTGCACTGTGGCTGAATATTAGTTCCAGTATGGTGACTGCACTCTAACTGAATATTAGTTCCAGTATGGTGACTGCACTGTGGCTGAACATTAGTTCCAGTATGGTGACTGCGCTGTGGCTGAATATTAGTTCCAGTATGGTGACTGCGCTCTAACTGAATATTAGTTCCAGTATGGTGACTGCACTGTGGCTGAACATTAGTTCCAGTATGGTGACTGCACTGTGGCAGAATATTAGTTCCAGTATGGTGACTGCACTCTAACTGAATATTAGTTCCAGTATGGTGACTGCACTTTGGCTGAATATTAGTTCCCGTATGGTGACTGCACTGTGGCTGAACATTAGTTCCAGTATGGTGACTGCACTCTGGCTGAATATGAGTTCCCGTATGGTGACTGCACTGTAACTGAATATTAGTTCCAGTATGGTGACTGCACTGAGGCTGAACCTTAGTTCCAGTGTGGTGACTGCACTGTGGCTGAATATTAGTTCCAGTATGGTGACTGTACTGTGGCTGAATATTAGTTCCAGTTTTGTGACTGCACTATGGCTGAATATTAGTTCCAGTATGGTGACTGCACTGTGACTGAATATTAGTTCCAGTATGGTGACTGCACTGTGGCTGAACATTAGTTCCAGTATGGTGACTGCACTGTGGCTGGACATTAGTTCCAGTATGGTGACTGCACTGTGGCTGAACATTAGTTCCAGTATGGTGACTGCACTCTGGCTGAATATTAGTTCCAGTATGGTGACTGCACTATGGCTGAATATTAGTTCCAGTATGGTGACTGCACTGTGACTGAATATTAGTTCCAGTATGGTGACTGCACTGTGGCTGAACATTAGTTCCAGTATGGTGACTGCACTGTGGCTGGACATTAGTTCCAGTATGGTGACTGCACTGTGGCTGAACATTAGTTCCAGTATGGTGACTGCACTGTGGCTGAATATTAGTTCCAGTATGGTGACTGCACTGTGGCTGAATATTAGTTACAGTATGGTGACTACACTGTGGCTGAATATTAGTTCCAGTATGGTGACTGCACTGTGGCTGAACATTAGTTCCAGTATGGTGACTCCACTGTGGCTGAGTATTAGCTTCAGTATGGTGACTGCACTGTGGCTGAATACTAGTTCCAGTATGGTGAATGCACTGTGGCTGAACATTAGTTCCAGTATGGTGACTGCTCTGTTGCTGAATATTAGTTTCAGTATGGTGACTGCTCTGTGGCTGAACATTAGTTCCAGTATAGTGACTGCACTGTGGCTGAACATTAGTTCCAGTATGGTGACTCCACTGTGGCTGAATATTAGTTCCAGTATGGTGACTGCACTGTGGCTGAATATTAGTTCCAGTATGGTGACTGCACTGTGGCTGAATATTAGTTTTAGTATGGTGGCTGCACTCTAACTGAATATTAGTTCCAGTATGGTGACTGCACTGTAACTGAATAGTGGTTCCAATGTGGTGACTGCACTGTAACTGAATATTAGTTCCAGTATGGTGACTGCACTCTGGATGAATATTAGTCCCATTTTGGTGGCTACACTGTGGCTGAATATCAGTTCCAGTATGGTGACTGCACTGTGGCTGAATATCAGTTCCAGTATGGTGACTTCACTGTGGCTGAATATCAGTTCCAGTATGGTGTCTGCACTGTGGCTGAATATCAGTTCCATTATGGTGACTGCACTGTGGCTGAATATCAGTTCCAGCATGGTGACTGCACTGTGGCTGAATATCAGTTCCAGTATGGTGACTTCACTGTGGCTGAATATCAGTTCCAGTATGGTGACTGCACTGTGGCTGAATATCAGTTCCAGTATGGTGACTGCACTGTGGCTGAATATTAATTATGAACATAAGAAAGAAGGACCACTGCGAGGCAGGCTCGAGTCACCCACCTGCTTAAGCCACTGACCCACCCTAGTCAGGGCCAGGTCACATCTACTTAGGGAAGAAGCACGGCATCAGACATATTAGTACAAGCTAGTCAGTTCCGACTCACACCCACACACACCACATGTATTTGTGTAACCTATTTTTAACTACACAACATTTTAGCTTCTATAACGGTACTCGGGAGTTTGTTCCACTCATCCACAACTCTGTTACCAAACCAGTGCTTTCCTATATCCTTCCTGAACCTGAATTTTTCCAACTTGAAACCACTGATGCGAATCCTGTATTGGCTAGATAATTTTAGCACGCTATTTACATTCCTTTTATTTATCCCTGTTTTCCATCTATTTTTTCAGTGCACTTATATCCTTTCTGTAAGACGGTGACCGGAACTGAGCAGCAAAATCTAAATGAGGCCTAACCAAAGATATATAGAGTTGAAGAACAACCTGAGGTCTCGTTTTGTTCATGCTTCTTGATATGAAGCCAAGGATTCTGTTCGCTTTATTGCGAACACTTATACACTGTTGTCTTGGTTTCAGATTATTGCTAACCAGAACTCCTAAATATTTCTTTTTTGTAATCAGTAATATTAAAATCTACATTATTTAGTTTAAATGTGGCATGGTTATTTTCTCCCCAATGTTTAGAGCTTTGTATTTGTCAATATTAAACTGTATCTGCCACTTCTCCGACATTTGCATCAGTCTTTTCCAGTATGGTGAATGCACTCTGGTTGATTATTAGTTCCAGGATGATGACTGCATTAGGCTGAATATTCACAGGGTTACCCTAGACACAAGGCCGCAATTCAATGAGGTACGCCCAGAAAATATGGGAATCTAATGAGTGAACTGAATTATACAACTGTTCGATGTGCTAGTCTTAATCCTGTTAAATCCCGCGATGTTTTCTTTGGGTAGGACAAAACAGCTTCATGTATCTCCTGTTCTTGGATTAAGGCTCTATTTAAAAGTTCTATTATTGTCAGTGGATTGTTATCGCTAGGAACTTTGAGTGAATATAGTCTCTATGATAAATGTCGCAGTATTTCCCTCCTCTGATATACTGTTTTGTGTTTAGTTTTTAAGATCTCATATGGGGGTTTCTTTATTTTTCTCTGATTTTTACTTTTTCTTTTGAAGGGGGGCGGGGAGACGA
Organism: Cherax quadricarinatus; assembly: GCF_038502225.1. Taxonomy (NCBI): domain Eukaryota; kingdom Metazoa; phylum Arthropoda; class Malacostraca; order Decapoda; family Parastacidae; genus Cherax; species Cherax quadricarinatus. Next base: position 49,190,616 of record NC_091294.1, on the reverse strand, counting down.
ATCAGATTATTACCTTAAGAGCTAATATTATTGGAATCTTGTACCTAGGCTAGGCAACAAGACAGACATTGCCGAACCGAGGACTTTACCATGTTCTTGTGGCTGGTGAGGCTCCGTCAACCTTTCTTTCAAGTGTTTAGCAAAAGTGACCGTAGTTTGAGTTCAAGCTGCTGAGATATGTGTGGCAGCATTTATCTGTTTCTTTTATGTATTTTTGATTATGGGAAATCTGGGAGGGTACGTTCTTTTCCTATCCTGAGGGACTGTTGGCCAAGTATTTCTCTAGAAAAGGCCTCCGAATACAAGACATAGACTGGGTTTGGAATGTGCTACGGGAAAAAGCCTTTGATGATGAGACTTTGCGCTTTGTTCCCTTCAACGGAGTTTAATATACAATATTTGGAAGAAACCTCGAAATTACTTTACAATTATAAAATGACGAAAGCTGAAGAATTGAAAAAATACAGCATTTTTTTTTAAATTACACAGATTCATAACATACTTTTACTGGTTCACTGTTATGTTCTGTGTAAAACTCTACACAAAGCAAAACGTCACAATAAAAGTTTACTTTTCTGTGTCATTTCTTCATTACTATCAAGAGTAATGCTTTGTATCCGGTAAAATTTATCATATATTTTCAAAAGCTTTGCATATACCCGGAGATGTGCAGAAGGATTTACTGTCACCTGGAAGCAAAATGGACCAAACATGATCACTAGTAGTACAGTTTAACATAACTCATATTGATGATCAGCTTATCCTGATGATCAGGGAAATGATTATTAATGCTCATGGTGTAAAACAAACCTTATGTAAAAAAACAAGATATTCAAACACTTTTGATCACGTAGAAGCTGGAGTAAACCAACAATATATTATATATTCAAGACGGGCAGCACTAGACCTATTAGGATCAAACCTGGGAAAACGGGAGGTATTCAGGCTCAGTCGAAGGAAAGGGAAGGTAAGTCCAATTATTTGGCTCAATAGCCCTACACCTGCTTCAAGGAGCCTCCCTTGATAGGAAAACGACAATAGAAAGACTGAAACAGTCACTCTGTTTCATGGCAGGCTGAACCAGAGCATGTTTCTAAAATTAAAGTAAAAAATAAAAAGGCGCAGTACCGTGACTGGAAAGATACACAACCTGAACATAGGAGAAATGTGACTAGTTAATGATCCAAGGCGGACCCAAACATTGTCATAACTCTCGCTCTCCTATGTGCAAGTTATCTGTGTAATAAGGTAAAGGTTTCGAGGATAATCAACGAAAGAAATGTAGGTGAAAGCTTAGAGGTATATACCCTTAGTACACGAGAACAAACCATCAAGACCAAAGGCTTTCTTGATGTCTGATGTTAAGACGAAGAAGCAAGACAAGGGACTGATCAGAGGAGAGAGAAAGGGCGAGACAACTACACCAGATCTGGTATGTGTTAGAAGAAAGAGTTCGAAAATATGACTTTCTCAAAGGGGGGAAATAAAATTAATAGAAGTTATATGCTGAGATGCCTGTGGTAAAGTGCAAAGGGCAATCTATGCGTGAATTTTAACCAAAATATACCCATTGTGGGAAGTCTCAGATAGATAACTGTCACGATCTGAACTCTTCGCTGATGAAATCCTACGGTGCAGAGCGCATTAAACCATAGCTCAAAGTTGGAAGATAAAAAAAAAATCAAGCTTCCTATCCAGACATAGTAATATTAGTTTTCAGTTCATCAAGAAAATGTCAGTTGTAGCAAAGCAAAGGTCACTCCAGGATATATACCAGTAAATAAAACTGGTAAGATTAATCAGAAAAACTCTCAGGCTAATAAATTAGCTGAAGTCGACACAGGTTGTGAGAGTTGAAAGTCCCCTCGAAGTACAACCTTATCATTTGTAGAAAAAAGAATATTTTTGAATGAAAAAAAAAAAGAAATAAAAGAATTTAGTGTTTTGGTTAGATAGTGGAGAGAGAGATTCAGAAGAGAAACATAGGATATGTAGAGAAAATTATATACAGCAAATAGATAGAGCATGTAGACGCAGCAGATAGATACAGCAGATAGTGAAAGAGTATATCAGTGGTATATAATACCGACGAGATGGTGAATTAGACACAAGAATCATCAACATCTGTGTATCCTTATTCTGTAGGTGTTTCGCCAACCAGTAGCTTTATCAATAAAATATACAAGACTGGAGAGCTAGAAAATGAGGTAATCAGTTTCTCAGCCTTCGAGCAGGTGTTCTTTACCGTAGTCTTGATGAATCTTTAGATTCCTCAATCCACTGGCTGGCGAAACGTCTACAGAATAAGGATACACAGATGTTGCACATGTGTCTAATTTGTCAGACAGACACAGCAAGCAGATAGAGCATATAAACGGAACAGATTTAGATGACAGACAGAAGAGAAAGATACAGTAGATAGAAGAGATAGAGACAGTTCATAGAGAGAGTAAATAGCCTAGGAAGATAGACAAAAGTGTTACAGAAGAGAAGTAAACAGACAAAATTCATCTAGTAACTAAGGAGATAAATCAGAGCAGTGTGTAGACGTGAGTACAAATCTTCAAGGGCGAATCATGATTTTATATTACGTAATTCCAATAGTTTCCCTGATAAATTAGACACATGTGCAACACTTGGGTATCTTTATTAAGGAAACGTTTCCTTAATAAAGATACCCAAGTGTTGCATATGTATCTAATTTATCAACTTGTCGGTTCCCTGAACCATTCATCTACAATAGTTTCCCTGTATCTTGGGGCAGATGAGGAGGCGGGGATGAGGCATCAGGGATACCTCCTCTCGTTATCTTGGGGCAGATCAGGAACTAGGGACAACTCTTTTCGTCATCCTTGGGGCAGGTGAGGAACCAGGGATACCTCCTCTCGTTATCTGGGACAGATGATGAACCAGGGATACCTTCTCTCGTTATCTTAAGACAGATGAGGAACCAGGGATACCTTCTTCCGCTGCCATTAATAAGGCATCATTTAAAATCTAGTTGCCGGGTTGAATGATTATTTCATTCATGGAGCCAGGCGGTGCTAGCAGGTAATCAGGTTCGGTCCGAGGGGAGGCAGGATAACTCTAGTTACCGGCATCAAGATCCCTATTCACATCCCCTTCCTTGAAGGGGTGTGAGAAAAAATATTGACATTGTGAAGAGTAGTGACCATTGATGGTGGCAGGCGGGGCGGAAATACTCGTCTCTGGTCACATTGTCTTCAGATTTGTTTTGTTGTTGCTCATCACGGCCTTAGTACAGTATATGATAATATTTTTCTAATGTTTTGAAACATGAAAAGCTTATTAAAAATTATAAGAATAGGTACTAGTATTCGAAATTAATGCATTTTATCACACACACACACACACACACACACACACACACACACACACACACACACACACACATACACACACACACATGTCAGGCCCATGTATGTCAGGCCCATACTGGAGTATGCAGCACCTGTTTGGAACCCGCACTTGATAAAGCACGTCAAGAAACTAGAGAAAGTACAAAGGTTTGCCACAAGGTTAGTTCCAGAGCTAAGGGGAATGTCCTATGAAGAAAGATTAAGGGAAATCGGCCTGACGACACTGGAGGACAGGAGGGTCAGGGGAGACATGATAACGACATATAAAATACTGCGTGGAATAGACAAGGTGGACAAAGACAGGATGTTCCAGGGAGGGGACACAGAAACAAGAGGCCACAATTGGAAGTTGAAGACACAAATGAGTCAGAGAGATATTAGGATGTATTTCTTCAGTCATAGAGTTGTAAGGCAGTGGAATAGCCTAGAAAATGACGTAGTGGAAGCAGGAACCATACACAGTTTTAAGACGAGGTTTGATAAAGCTCATGGAACGGGGAGAGAGAGGGCCCAGTAGCAACCGGTGAAGAGGCGGGGCCAGGAGCTAAGACTCGACCCCTGCAACCACAAATAGGTGAGTACACACACACACACACACACACACACACAAACCTAACCTAACACATTAGCTCATAAATCCCCCCACCACACACACACATTTTTACGATAACCTGAAGCAGCTAGAACATCCCAACACGATAAAAACAAAATGGGCTCTCAAAAGGGAGGACGCAAAGGCAAGGGAACCGATGATGGCTGGTCAGAAAAGGAAGAATGGATAGAACGGCTCAAGAACAAAATGGAACAACAATGGGAGAAAAGGTTAAATGAGCTTTGCAATAACATGTTAGAACAAATATCTGCAGAGAGCAAGAAGTGGTAATCACGAGCTGTAGTAGCTGAGGCAAAGATACAGAGATTGGAGGAAGAAATGGATGTGCTGAAGCAGGATCTAAAGATGAGGTTCGAAAGGAGCAAGATGACTGAAATGGGAACATCAGCAGGCAGCGAGGGAACTGAAGGAGAGGATGGATCTAAGCAGTCTTTTGCAGCAGTAATTTCAGGCCATCATGGTGTCTGGGAGATGATTAGGGAAACAGCAAAGGAGATGCTTAAATTAGATACAAAGATACACTGGGAAAAGAAATGGGAAGAGGAGACAGAGAGGTCAATAATTATTCATGGGCTTCAGGAGGCTGAAGAAAGAAAGCATTGGGAGAAAACAGAGATTAAGAACATCATTGCAATAACAGGAGAGAGGGATATGTCTCAGGTAGAAAATTTTCACAGACTTGGGGGGTATTCGATGGAAAAAAATCGACCAATCACATTGACATTCAAGACAGATGTGGTACGGAACAGGATACTACAATAGAAACCACTGTTAAAGGACTCTCCAGATTATCAAAAAGCATTCCTCAATCGAGACATAACACGAAAGGAAAGGGAACAACTGAAAGTGAGAGCAAGACAGAACAAGTGGAAGGAAAGAGAGACAGGACAGGCAATGGCAGACAGGAAAACTCAGCCTTTGGGGGAACATCAAACACAAATGCTTACAGAAACCTCTCATCCCCTGTCACCACATGTCAACCAAACACAGTAAACAGAAACAAACCTCACTCCATAGCCACCATCCACCTAAGCACTAATTCCACAATCACAGCAGCCTCCCATAATATTGTGCCCTGCCTCCTGCCCTCCCAGCCTGCACCTTCCTCTTCCATCTCCCAAAATACAGTAATGGAAAGGAAGCTAAAGGTATGGTACACCAATGCAGATGGAATAACAAATAAGAGTGATGAGTGGCAAGAATGCATCTTTGATGCATCACTTGACATCATAGCACTAACAGAGGCAAAACTTACAGGGATGATAACAGATACAATTTTTCCGCCTGGATATCAGATTATGAGGAAAGACAGAGAGAACAGAGGAGGGGGAGGAGTAGCATTGCTCATAAAAAAACAGTGGAGTTTTGAGGAGATGGGAGGAATGGAAAGAAGGGAAACAGACGACTTCACTGTAGGAACACTTCTGACTGGTGGTCCAAAGGTGATGATAGCAGTGATGTATAACCCACCACTTAACAGCAGGAGAACAAGAGAAGAGTATGATGTGTGCAATAGGGCAATGGTGGATACACTAGCTGAAGTGGCCAGGAGGGCTCATGTGGGTAGGACAAAATTGCTTATAATGGGGGATTTCAATCATAAAGAGATTGACTGGGAAAACCTAGAGCCACATGGGGGACCAGAAACATGGAGGGCTAAGATGTTGGAGACTGCATTGAAGAACTTCATGCATCAAAATGTTAGGGATACAACCAGAGAGAGAGCAGAGGATGTTGCAGCAAGGCTGGATCTCATATTCACCTTGAATAGGTCACACATAAGGGATATCACCCACGAAAGACCCCTTGGCGCTAGTGATCCTGAGTTTTGAATATCTTGTAGAGTTAACAGTGGAGAATGCAGCAGCACGAGAACAAAGAGAGAAACCAAACTTTAAGAAAGGGGACTACATAGGAATGAGAAGTTTCCTGCATGAAGTGCAGTGGGAAAGAGAACTAGATGGAAAGACAGTAAATGAAATGATGGAAATAGTAACCACTAAGTGTAGGGAGGCAGATGAAAGGTTCATACCAATGGGCAACAGAAAAAATGGTAAGACCAGAGTGAGCCCATGGTTTAATTCGAGGTGTAAAGAGGCCAAAGCCAAGTGTGCTAGAGCATGGAAAAGGAATAGAAGGCAAAAGACACAAGGAAACAAGGAGCTGAGCAGAAGAACCAGAAACGAATATGCAAGGATAAGGAGAGAGGCCCAGAGGCAATACGAGAACGACATAGCATCAAAAGTCAAATCTGAACCAAAGTTGTTATACAGTCACATTAGGAGAAAAACAACAGTCAAGGACCAGGTAATTAGACTGAGGAAAGAAGGAGGGGAGCTGACGAAGAGTGACCAAGAAGTATGTGATGAACTGAACAAAAGATTTAGATAAGTATTCACAATAGAGTCAGGAATGCTTCCAGCAAACTGTGGAGGTAGGGTGCACCAGCAGGCGCTGGACACAATACACATAACCAAGGTAGAGGTGAAGAAACTGCTAGACGAACTCGATATCTCAAAGGCAGTGGGCCCAGATAACATATCTCCATGGATACTGAGAGAGGGATCAGAGGAACTGTGTGTGCCATTAGCAGCAATCTTCAGTAAATCTATCGAAACAGGGCAGTTGCCTGAGGTGTGGAAGACAGCACATGTAGTTCCAAATTTTAAGAAAGGGGACAGACAGGCAGCATTAAACTACAGACCAGTGTCGCTGACTTGTATAGTATGTAAAGTCATGGAAAAGATTATCAAGAGAAAAGTAGTGGAACACATTGAAAAGATTGGGCTCATACATGACAGTCAGCACCGCTTCAGAGATGGGAAATCCTGTGTCACAAATTTACCTGAGTTCTACGATAAGGTAACAGAAGTAAGACAGGAGAGAGAGGGATGGGTAGATTGCATCTTTTTAGATTGCAAGAAGGCTTTTGACACAGTACCACACAAGAGACTGGTGCAAAAATTAGAAGAGCAGGCAGGAATAATGGGGAAAGTACTGCAATGGATCAGGGAATACCTGACAGAAAAGAAACAACGTGTGTTGTTAAGTGCTGAAGTGTCGGAGTGGGCGAATGTGTCGAGTGGGGTTCCACAAGGTTCAGTCCTAGGCCCTGTGCTGTTTCTTGTATATGTGAATGACATGGTGGAAGGAATAGATTCAGAAGTGTCACTGTTCGCCGATGATGTGAAACTGATGAGGAGAATACAAGTGGGCGAGGATCAGTTAAGATTACAAGGGGATCTGGACAAACTACAAGTATGGTCCGACAAATGGCTCCTGGAGTTTAACCCCAGTAAGTGTAAGGTCATGAAGATTGGGGAAGGACACAGAAGACCGCAGACGGAGTACAGGCTGGTAAACCAACAGTTGAGAACGTCAGTTAAAGAAAAGGATTTTGGAGTAAGCATTATAACGAACATGTCCCCTGAGGCACACATCAATCAAATAACTGCTGCAGCATATGGGAGATTGGCAAACCCGAGATTGGCGTTCAGACATCTGAATAAGGAGTCATTCACGACATTGTACACAGTGTACGTAAGGCCTATACTGGAATATGCAGCGCCAGTATGGAACCCTCACTTAGTCAAACACGTCACGAAATTGGAGAAAGTGCAAAAATTTGCAGCACGATTAGTCCCGGAACTGAGGGGTATGTCTTATGAGGAGAGGTTAAGGGAACTCAACCTGATGACACTAGAGGATAGGAGGGATAGAGGGGACATGATAACAACGTATAAAATACTAAGAGGCATTGACAAGGAGGACAAGGACCGAATGCTTCAGAGATGGGATACAGAAACAAGGGGACACAATTGGAAATTGAAAACCCGGAAGAGTAATAGGAATGTTAGGAAGTATTTCTTTAGTCTTAGAGTTGTCAGGAACTGGAATAATCTGGAGAGTGAAGTAGTGGAAGCAAGTTCCATAAACAGCTTTAAGAAGAGGTATGACAAATATCATGGACCAGGGAGAGAGTGAATTAGTATCGACCAGTGAAGAGGCGGGGCTAGGAGCTATGACTCGACCCCTGCAACCACATATAGGTGAGTATAGGTGAGTACACACACACACACACACACAGTGAAGTGAAGTGAAGAGGCAGGGATAGGAGCTTGGACTCGACCCCTGCAACCTCAACTAGGTGAGTACAACTAGGTGAGTACACACATACACACACACACAACAGGTGGGGTCAGGAGCTGAGTATCGACCCCTGGAACCACAATTAGGTGACTACAATTAGGTGAGTACACACACACACATACACACACACATACACACATACATGCACACACAAACACATACGCACACACACATACACACACACACTCGTGGAGGAGTCACGCGGTTTGAGCTCGTGTTTTGGTGGTAATTTCTGACTGTGCCATAAGGGATAAAGTGTGGGATATAGGCGTGTGCACGCATAAGAGTGCATATAATCACTTAAGCCCCGAAAAAAGGAAATATAAGTGAGCACAGAAAAGAAAACAAAGGAAATAGTAACTAAGTGTTTAGTGGGGGCCGTTGGAAGGGTGAACGGTTGTGTCAGGCCTAAATAGTGTTGCCATAATAACGCAGTGGGGTATTTGAAGAATAAGTGCGACTCAAGACCAGGGAGATAAGAGATATGTATAGATGTGTCAGTAAATACAGTGAGTGAGTGAAAAAATTAGAAGAGCAAGAGACTATAGTGCATACAGGAAGTTAGTGGAAAAATTACCGAGAAGCATCAAACATCTTCAACTTCTGGGACGGGACAGACCCGCAACGTTACTCCACTGCCAGCCGCAAGTAATATTCACCTAGTTTGAGTTGCATGGGGTCAATAGTACCTGTCTCTAGCTGGAATTGGGGGTCACTCTCCTCGAGCTATCAGAATTAGAATAAGCAGCATATACTGGCATTTAATAGAATTTAGAGGTAGCGCCATATAGGCGAAGCCTAGTGTATTTATTTTTTAACGTAATTTTAAACGCATAAGACAGTACAGTGGGAACCAAGAGATCGGGTACATATGCAATACATATGTAGTACATACGTGGGAAATGAAGACTGTTTACATAAACATATGCACACACACTAGGTGAGAACAGGATCTGCTGTTAGGCACTTGAATAGCTGTAGCACACACACACACACACACACACACACACACACACACACACACATGCACACACTCACACATACAGACACACACACACACACACATATACAGGATTTCACACCTTCTGTGAAGTGACCCTCTAACCCTTCCTTCCCCCCCATCTCTCTCCCTCTCCTCTCCTCTCTCTTCCTCTCTCTCTCTCTCACTCTCTCTCTCTCTCTCTCTCTCTCTCTCTCTCTCTCTCTCTCTCTCTCTCTCTCTCTCTCTCTCTCTCTCTCTCTCTCTCTCTCTCTCTCTTTCTCTCTATCTCTCTCTCTCTCTCTCCCTTTCTCTCATCCTCTCTCTCTTCCTCTCTCTCTTCCTCTCTCTCTTCCTCTCTATTCCTCTCTCTCTCCCCCTCTCCCTCTCTCTCTTCCTCTCTTCCTCTCTTACTCTCTCTCTCTCTTCCTCTTCTCTCTCTCTCTCTTCCCTTGTCACTCCCCCCCCTCTCTCTTACCTTTTCCCTCTCTCCCACTTTCTCCCCCCTTTTCCCTTCTTTTCCCCTCCTTCTATGCTCCCCTTCTCTCTCTTTCTCCCTATCTCTCATTCTCTCCCCCTTTTTCTTTTTCTCTTTCTCTCTCTCTTTCAATAAAAAAAAATGGTTGGGACTCGCAGGAATCAGGGATCAGATGACAATGATACTGGTAGGGAGGAATGGATGGAGGAGCAGTGGAAAAGGATAGAGCAAGAATGGGAGAGAAAATTAGGAGAGCTTTCTGAAAAAATGGAGAAAGAGCTCTCTGTGAAATGGGAAAAGTGGTTGGAGAAGGAGACGAAGAATTGGGAGGCACAAGTCGAAGCTGCAGTAGCCAGGGTAAAGGTCCTAGAATTTGAGGTAAGCAGGCTGAAGAAAGTCTCAGGGGTAGTGACCAGAGAAGACACACCATACAAAGCTGAGAGGCTGAACAGGAAGGAAGGAGATATGAATTATGCTAAGGTCATATCAGCCTGCAAAGAAGGGCCAGGGAGTGGAAGGGAAGAGCAGATGGGTGCAGGTGGAGAGGGAGATAGGTCGAATGCTAAGGCACAACCATGCTACCAATAGCCACTGGAAAAATCAAGGGAGAAAATGACCACATACAGACAGGAACCAGAGGCACAGAGGGAGAGGCAATGGGAGGAGGAAAGGGCAAAATCAGTGTTTATCCATGGGCTTCGGGAGAGAGAGTGGAAAGGACACCGAAAGACAGCAGGAAGAAAGAAAGGAGATTGAGAAAATCATCACGGAAATAGAGGGAGAAGACATGGACGAGATTGTAAATTTTCAGAGAATAGGGGGGTACTTGAAGGGGAGAAACCGACCGATCAAGCTGATTCTCAGGACAGAAACAGTGCAGAACAGGATCCTCCATGAGAAACCATGGTTGAAAAGCTCGGAAGAGTACAAGGTGTTCCTAGACAGAGACAGAACACAAACAGAGAGACAACAGCTGAGGGAGAGGACAAAAAAGCGAAAGCAGCTAGGAAAGGAGACAAGCATGGAACCAGCAGAGGTCAGTCAGAGCAGAACAGAGCAGCAAGGGCAAGCACACACACAACTATCCTCAGAACCCCACAACCTATCACACCATCCCAACACACAATACAATCCATACCCACAGCTTCCACCCAACCCCCAACAATAGAATCCCACAGTATGCTACCAGGTCTCCCACCCCCACAGGTCCCTCAAACCACAGTGTTGGAAAGGAAACTGAAGGTATGGTACACAAAGGCCGATGGAATAACAGACAAGTGGGAGGAGTGGCATGAAAGAGTCAAAGAGGCATCACAAGACATCATAGCGATTACAGAAACCAAGCTTACAGGTATGATAACAGATGCCATCTTTCCAACGGGATACCAGAACCTGAGGAAAGACAGAAGGAACAGGGAGGGGGGGTGGAGGAGTGGCATTGCTGATCAAACACCAATGGAATTTTGATGAGCTGAAGAGAGGAGACGGCAGAGAAGAAAGTGATTGCATAGCGGGAACGCTTCACTCTGGAGGTCCCAAGGTGATAATTGCAGTGATGTATAACCCACCACAGAACAGCAGGAGGCCAAGGCAAGAGTATGATAAAAGCAATAGAGCGATGGTTGACACACTGGCTGCAGTGGCCAGAAGAGCTCATGCATGCAGGGCAAAGTTCCTGATCATGGGCGACTTTAACCACAAGGAGATTGAATGGGAGAACTTGGAGCCACATGGGGGCCAAGATACATGGAGGGCTAAGATGATGGAGGTGGTACTGGAAAACTTCATGTACCAACACGTAACGGACACTACAAGAGAGAGAGGAGAGGATGAACCAGCAAGACTGGACTTAGTATTCACCTTGAGTAGTGCAGATATTGAGGACATCACATATGAAAGACCCCTTGGGGCCAGCGATCATATGGTTTTGAGCTTCGAATACACAGTAGAGCTACAAGTGGAGGGGGAAGCAGGAAGGCCAGGACAAATGAAACCAAACTACAGGAAAGGGGACTACACAGGAATGAGGAACTTCCTGAATGAGGTTCAGTGGGACAGAGAACTGGCAGGGAAGCCAGTTAATGAGATGATGGAATATGTAGCAACAATGTGCAAGGAGGCTGAGGAGAGGTTTGTACCCAAGGGTAACAGGAATAATGAAAAAGCTAGGATGAGCCCATGGTTCACCCAAAGATGCAAGGAGGCAAAAACCAAGTGTGCTAGGGAATGGAAGAAATATAGAAGGCAAAGAACCCAGGAGAATAAGGAGAGCAGTCGTAGAGCCAGAAACGAATATGCACAGATAAGAAGGGAGGCCAAACGTCAATATGAAAAGGACATAGCAGCAAAAGCCAAATCTGACCCAAAGCTGTTATACAGCCACATCAGGAAGAAAACAACAGTCAAGGACCAGGTACTCAGGCTAAGGAAGGAAGGAGGAGAGACAACAAGAAATGAAAGTGAAGTATGTGAGGAACTCAACAAGAAATTCAAAGAAGTGCTCACAGAGGAGACAGATGGGGCTCCAGAAAGACGGAGAGGTGGGGTACACCACCATGTGCTGGACACAGTACACACAACCGAGGAAGAAGTGAAGAGGCTTCTGAGTGAGCTAGATACCTCAAAGGCAATGGGGCCAGATAACATCTCTCCATGGGTCCTGAGAGAGGGAGCAGAGGCGCTATGTGTACCCCTAACAACAATATTCAATACATCTATCGAAACAGGGAGATTGCCTGAGGCATGGAAGACAGCAAATGTGGTCCCAATCTTTAAAAAAGGAAACAGACATGAAGCACTAAACTACAGACCAGTGTCACTGACATGTATAGCATGCAAAATCATGGAAAAGATTGTCAGGTGAAGAATGGTGGAACATCTAGAAAGGAATGATCTCATCACCAGCAGACAACATGGTTTCAGAGACGGGAAATCCTGTGTCACAAACCTACTGGAGTTCTATGACATGGTGACAGCAGTAAGACAAGAGAGAGAGGGGTGGGTGGATTGCATTTTCTTGGACTGCAAGAAGGCGTTTGACACAGTACCACACAAGAGATTAGTGCAAAAACTGGAGGACCAAGCAGGGATATCAGGGAAGGCACTGCAATGGAACAGGGAATACTTGTCAGGAAGACAGCAGCGAATAATGGTACGTGGCGAGGTGTCAGAGTGGGCACCTGTGACCAGCGGGGTCCCACAGGGGTCAGTCCTAGTACCAGTGCTGTTTCTGGTATTTGTGAACGACATGACGGAAGGAATAAACTCCGAGGTGTCCCTGTTTGCAGATGACGTGAAGTTGATGAGAAGAGTTCATTCGATCGAAGACCAGGCAGAAATACAAAGGGATCTGGACAGGCTGCAGACCTGGTCCAGCAACTGGCTCCTGGAGTTAAATCCCACCAAGTGCAAAGTCATGAGGATTTGGGAAGGGCAAAGAAGACCGCAGACGGAGTACAGTCTTGGGGGCCAGAGACTACAAACATCACTCAAGGAAAAAGATCTTGGGGTGAGTATAACACCAGGCACATCTCCTGAAGCGCACATCAACCAAATAACTGCTGCAGCATATGGGCGCCTGGCAAACCTCAGAACAGCATTCCGACATCTTAATAAGGAATCGTTCAGGACCCTGTACACCGTGTACGTTAGGCCCATATTGGAGTATGAGGCACCAGTTTGGAACCCACACCTAGCCAAGCATGTAAAGAAACTAGAAAAAGTGCAAAGGTTTGCAACAAGACTAGTCCCAGAGTTAAGAGGTATGTCCTATGAGGAGAGGTTAAGGGAAATCAACCTGACGACGGTGGAGGACAGGAGAGATAGGGGGGACATGATAACGACTTACAAAATACTGAGAGGAATTGACAAGCTGGACAAAGACAGGATGTTCCGGAGACTGGACACAGCAACACGGGGACACAGTTGGAAGCTGAAGACACAGATGGATGTTAGGAAGTATTTCTTCAGCCACAGAGTAGCCAGGAAGTGGAATAGTTTGGGAAGCGATGTAGTGGAGGCAGGATCCATACATAGCTTTAAGCAGAGGTACGATAAAGCTCATGGTTCAGGGAGAGTGACCTAGTAGCGACCAGTGAAGAGGCAGGGCCAGGAGCTTGGACTCGACCCCTGAAACCTCAACTAGGTGAGAACACACATACACACACATTCACACACACACATACACACAGCAGGAAGGCATACAGGCATACAGGAAGGTGTATCTCGAACACGACAGAACACAAGAAGAAAGGCAGAAACTGAGAGAGATGGTACAATGGCGAAAGGAGGAAAGAGAGTGGATGGAGGAGACAGACAGCAGATCCCAGACCCAGGAAGAAGATCAAATACAGCCTTCCTCACAACTTCCTATAGAAGCCCCCCAACCAGGTCAACCCCAGTGCAACCAAACACTCTAAACCAAAAGACCCATGCCATATCCAATGCCCCCACCCACTGCATTAAAAACTTCACCCCCACAGCAACCACCCATAGTTCCTTATCAGGTCTCCTACTTCCCCAACCCCAATATACCTCCCAGACCACAGTCTTAGAAAAAAAGTTGAAGGTGTGGTATACAAATGCAGATGGAATAACAAATAAGTATGAGGAGTGGCATGAAAGAATCAAGGAGACATCCCCAGACATAATAGCACTCACAGAAACCAAACTCACCAGAATAATAACAGATTCAATCTTTCCATCCGGATATCAAATCCTCAGGAAAGACAGAGGGAGAAGGGGAGGAGGAGTTGCACTGCTCATTAAAAACCAGTGGGGTTTTGAGAAAATGGAAGGAATGGATGGCACAGGCGAAAGGGACTACATAGTAGGAACAATCCAGTCTGAGGGACATAAGGTGATAATTGCAGTAATGTACAACCCACCACAGAACTACAGGAGGCCAAGAGAAGAATACGATGAGAGCAACAGAGCAATGGTCGACACACCAGCCGAGGTGGCCAGGAGAGCACACATGGGGGGAGCAAAGTTACTAGTTATGGGTGATTTCAATCACAAGGAGATTGACTGGGAAAACCTGGAGCCCCATGGGGGTCCCGAAACATGGAGAGCCAAGATGATGGATGAGGTACTGGAAAACCTCATGCATCAACATGTTAGAGACACTACCAGAGAGAGAGGTGAGGATGAACCAGCAAGACTGGACCTTGTATTCACCTTGAGTAGTTCGGACATCGAAGATATCACGTATGAAAGGCCCCTAGGAGCTAGTGATCATGTGGTTCTGTGCTTTGACTACATAGTTGAGCTTCAAGTTGGGAAAGTAGCAGGAATAGGTTGGGAAAACCGAACTACAAAAGGGAAAACTACTCAGGCATGAGGAACTTCCTGCAAGACATTTAGTGGGAGAGAGAACTGACAGGAAAACCAGTACAAGAAATGATGGACTATGTGGCAACAAAATGCAAGGAGGCAGAGGAGAGGTTTGTTCCCAAGGGAAACAGAAATAATGGGAAGAACAGAACGAGTCCTTGGTTCACCCAAAGGTGAAGGGAGGCAAAAACTAGGTGTACTAGAGAATGGAAAAGGTACAGCAGACAGAGAACTCAGGAAAATAAAGAGATTAGCCGAGAGCCAGAAACGAATATGCACAGATAAGAAGGGAGGCTCAGCGACAATATGAAAATGACACAGCATCGAAAGTCAAGTCTGACCCGAAGCTGTTGTATAGCCACATCAGGAGGAAAACAACAGTCAAGGACCAGGTAATCAGACTGAGGAAAGGTGATGGGGAGTTCACAAGAAACGACCAAGAGGTATGTCAGGAGCTCAACACGAGATTTAAAGAAGTATTTACAGTAGAAACCAGTAGGACTCCAGGAAATCAAAACAGGGGGGTACACCAACAAGTGCTGGAAGAGGTACATATAACCAAGGAGGAGGGGAAGAAGCTGCTATGCGAACTTGACACCTCAAAGGCGGTGGGACCAGACAACATCTCTCCGTGGGTCCTTAAAGAGGGAGCAGAGATACTGTGTGTGCCATTAACAAAGATCTTCAACACATCAATTGAAACTGGGCAACTCCCTGAGGTATGGAAGATGGCAAATGTAGTCCCAATTTTTAAAAAGGGAGACAGACATGAGGCACTAAACTACAGACCTGTATCA
Organism: Cherax quadricarinatus; assembly: GCF_038502225.1. Taxonomy (NCBI): domain Eukaryota; kingdom Metazoa; phylum Arthropoda; class Malacostraca; order Decapoda; family Parastacidae; genus Cherax; species Cherax quadricarinatus. The sequence goes on along the minus strand of NC_091294.1, from coordinate 49,174,886 downwards.
CTAACGTGTATAGTATGCAAAGTCATGGAGAAGATCATCAGGAGGAGAGTGGTGGAGCACCTGGAAAGAAACAAGTGTATAATTGACAACCAGCACGGTTTCAAGGAAGGAAAATCCTGTGTCACAAACCTACTGGAGTTTTATGACAAGGTGACAGAAGTAAGACAAGAGAGAGAGGGGTGGATCGACTGCATTTTTTTGGACTGCAAGAAGGCCTCCGACACAGTTCCTCACAAGAGGTTACTGCAAAAGCTAGAGAATCAGGCACAAATAACAGGAAAGGCACTGCAATGGATCAGAGAATACCTGACAGGGAGGCAACAACGAGTCATGGTACGTGACGAGGTGTCAAAGTGGGCGCCTGTGACAAGCGGGGTTGCACAGTGGTCATTCCTAGGACCTGTGCTGTTCTTGGTATATGTGAATGACGTAACCGAAGGGATAGACTCAGAAATGTCCTTGTTTGCAGATGATGTGAAGTTAATGAGAAGAATCAAATCAGATGAGGATCAGGCAGGACTACGAAGAGACCTGGACAGGCTACAAGCCTGGTCCAGCAACTGGCTCCTTGAGTTTAACCCTGCCAAATGCAAAGTCAAGAAGATTGGGGAAGGGCAAAGAAGACAACAGACACAATAAAGTTTAGATGGCCAAAGACTGCAAACCTGACTCAAGGAAAAAGATCTGGGGGTGAGTATAACACCGAGCATATCTCCTGAGGCGCACATCAATCAGATAACTGCTGCAACATACGGGCGCCTGGCAAACCTATGGATAGCGTTCCGATACCTCAGTAAGGATTCGTTCAAGACTCTGTATACCATTTACGTCAGGCCCATACTGGAGTATGCAGCACCAGTTTGGAATCCACACCTGGTCAAACACGTCAAGAAATTAGAGAAAGGGCAAAGGTTTGCAACAAGACTAATCCCGGAGATAAGGGGATTGTCCTACGAAGAAAGGTTGAGGGAAATCGGCCTGACGACACTGGAGGACAGGAGGGTCAGGGGAGACACAAGAGGTCACAATTGGAAGTTGAAGACTCAGATGAATCAAAGGGATGTTAGAAAGTATTTCTTCAGTCATAGAGTAGTCAGGCCGTGGAATAGCCTAGAAAGTGACGTAGTGGAGGCGGGAACCATACATAGTTTTAAGCAGAGGTATGATAAAGCTCATGGGGCAGGGAGAGAGAGGACCTAGTAGCAATCAGCGAAGAGACGGGGCCAGGAGCTATGAATTGACCCCTGCAACCACAAATAGGTGAGTACAGTCACAAATACACACATACACACACACACACACACACATGCACACACACACTCACACACACACACACACACACATACACACACACATACACACACACACACACACACACACACACACACACACACACACACACACACACACACACACACACACACACACACACACACACACACACACACACACACGAAGAAAGGTTAAGGAAAATCGATCTGACGACACTGCTGGACAGGAGGGTCAGGGAAGGCATGATAACGACATACAGAATACTGCGTGGAATAGACAAGGTGAACAGAGACAGGATGTTCCAGGGATGTGACACAGAAACAAGGGGTCCTCAGATCCTGAGGAAAGATAGAAGGTGTAGAGGGGGAGAAGGGGTTGCACTGCTCATAAAAAACCGATGGGGATTTGAAGAAACAGAAGGCATGGACATGATTGGAGAAAGGTACAATTCAGTCGGGGGAACATAAAGTAGTCATTGGAGTGATGTATAACCCACCACAGAACTGCAGGAGGTCAAGAGAGGAGTACGAAGAAAAGAACAGAACGGTGGTGGACACACTGGCTGAGGTGGCAAGAAGAGTTCACTCGAGCAGAGCAAAGTTACTGGTAATGCGCGATTTCAACCATAGGGAGATCGACTGGAAAAACCTGGAGCCTCATGGGGGTCCCAAGACATGGAGAGCCAAGATGATGGACGTGGTACTTGAAAACCTCATGCACCAACATGTCAGGGACACTACCAGAGAGAGAGGGGAGGATGAGCCAGCAAGACTGGATCTTGTGTTTACCCTGAGCAGTTCAGACATTGAGGACATCACTTACGAGAGGCCCTTTGGAGCTAGCGATCACACGGTTCTGAGTTTTGATTATATAGTAGAGTTACAAGTGGAGAGGGTAACAGGAACTGAATTGGAAAAGCCAAACTATAAAAGTGGGGACTACACAGGTATGAAGAACTTCCTGCAGGAGGTTCAGTAGGACAGAGAACTGGTAGGAAAATCAGTAAACGAGATGATGGAATATGTAACAACAAAGTGCAAGGATGCAGAGGAAAGGTTTGTTCCCAAGGGCAATAGAAATAATAGGAAGACCAAAGCGAGTCCTTGGTTTACCTGAAGGTGTAGGGAGGCAAAAACTAAGTGCAGCAGCGAATGAAAAAGGTACAAGAGGCAAATGACCCAGGAAAATAAGATTAGTAGAAGAGCCAGAAACAAGTATGCACAGATAAGGAGGGAGGCCCAGCGACAGTACGAAAACGACATAGCATCGAAAATCAAGTCTGACCCGAAACTGCTGTATAGCCACATTAGGAGGAAGACAACAGTCAAAGACCAGATGATCAGAGTGAGGTAAGAAGGTGGGGAACTCACAAGAAATGATCAAGAGGTATGTGAGGAGCTCAACATGAGATTTAGGGAAGTATTTACAGTGGAGACAGGAAGGCCTCTGGGGGGACAGAATAGAGGGGGACACCAGCAAGGAATATACCAACAAGTGTTGGATGATATACATACAAATGAGGAGAAGGTGAAGAAGGTGCTAAGGGACATCGATACCTCAAACGCAATGGGACCGGACAACATCTCCCCATGGGTCCTTAGAGAGGGAGCAAATATGCTGTGTGTGCCACTTACAACAATCTTCAACACATCCCTGGAAACTGCGCAACTACCTGAGGTATGGAAGACGGCAAATGTAGTTCCCGTTTTTAAAAAAGGAGACAGAAAAGAGGCACTAAATTATAGACCTGTGTCACTGACGCGTATAGTATGCAGAGTTATGGGGAAGATTATCAGGAGGAGAGTGGTAGAGCTCCTGGAACGGAACAAGAGTATAAACGCCAACCAGCACAGATTCATGGAAGGCAAATCCTGTGTCACATACCTTGTGGACTTTTATGATAAAGTAGCAGAAGTAAGACACGAGAGAGAGGGGTTGGTTGATTGCATCTTCTTGGACTGCAAGAAAGCCTTTGACACAGTTCTTCAAAAAAGATTAGTGCAAAAGCTAGAGGATCAGGGGCATATAACAGGAAGGGCATTGCAATGGATCAGAGAATATCTGACAGGGAGGCAACAACAAGTCATGGGACATGATGAGGTATCACTGTGGGCACCTCTGACGAGCGGGGTACCACAGGGGTCGGTCCTAGGACCAGTGCTATTTTTGGTATTTGTGAATGACATGATGAAAGGGTGAAGTTAATGTGAAGTTAATGAGGACAATTAAGTCGGATGAGGATCAGGCAGGATTTCAAAGAGACCAGGACAGACTGGACACCTGGTGTAGCAACTGGCTTCTCGAATTTAACCCCGCCAAATGCAATGTCATGAAGATCGGGGAAGGGCACAGAAAACCGCAGACGGAGTACAGGCTAGGTGTCCAAAGACTGCAAACCTCGCTCAAGGAGAAAGATCTTGGGGTGAGTATAACACAGAGCATGTCTCCAGAAGCACACACCAACTAGATAACTGCTGCAGCATATGGGCGCCTGGCAAACCTGATAACAGCGTTCCGATACCTTAGTAAGGAATCGTTCAAGACACTGTACACAGTGTACATCAGGCCCATACTGGAGTATGCAGCACCAGTTTGGAACCAGCACTTGATAGGTTAGTTCCAGAGCTAAGGGGAATGTCCTATGAAGAAAGGTTAAGGGAAATCGGCCTGACGACACTGGAGGACAGGAGGGTCAGGAGAGACATGATAACGACATATAAAATACTGCACAGAATAGAAAAGGTGGACAAAGACAGGATGTTCCAGCGAGGGGACACAGAAATATGAGGTCACAATTGGAAGTTGAAGAGTCAGATGAGTTAAAGGAATGTTAGAAAGTCTTTCTTCAGTCATAGAGTTGTCAGGCAGTGGAATAGCCTACAAAGTGTCGTAGTAGAGGCGGGATCCATACATAGTTTTAAGACGAGGTTTGATAAAGCTCATGGAGCAGGGAGAGAGAGGACCCAGTAGCAACCAGTGAAGAGGGGGGCCGGCAGCTAAGACTCGACCCCTGCAACCACAAATAGGTGAGTACACACACACACACACACACACACACACACACACACACACACACTCCCCCCATTAATCCCATCCCTCTCTCTCCCACACATGCACACACACATACACAAGCACACATACACAAGCACATATGCACTTGACACAAACATGTACTCCCCCTTCCCCTAACCACCTCTCCCCCTCACCCTAGCCACCTACCCCTCCCCCAAACCATCTAACCTCTCCCCCAAACCATCTAACCCCCTCCCCAACTACCTCTCCCCCTCCAATAACCATCCTTCCCCTCCCCATAACCATCCATCCCCACTCCCCCTAACCATCGATTCCCCTCCCCCTAACCACCTCTCCCCCTTCCTTCTGTGGAGCAACCTGGAGAGTTTACCTGGAGAGAACTCCGGGGGTCAACGCCCCCGCGTCCCGGTCTGCGACCAGGCCCCCTGGTGGATCAGAGCCGAATTAACCAGGCTGTTACTGCTGGCTGCACGCAAACCAACATACGAGCCACAGCCCGGCTGGTCAGGTACCGACTTTAGGTGCTTGTCCAGTGCCAGCTTGAAGACTACCAGGGGTCTATTGGTAATCCCCCTTATGTATGCTGGGAGGGAGTTGAACAATCTTGGGTCCCTGACACTTATTTTGTGGTCTCTTAACGTGCTAGTGACACCCCTGCTTTTCATTGGGGGCTGTTGCATCGTCTGCCAAGTCTTTTGCTTTCGTAGTGAGTGATTTTCGTGTGCAAGTTCGGTACTAGTCCCTCTAGGATTTTCCAGGTGTATATAATCATGTATCTCTCCCGCCTGCATTCCAGGGAATACAGGTTCAGAAACCTCAAGCGCTCCCAGTAATTGAGGTGTTTTATCTCCGTTATGCGTGCCGTGAAGGTTCTCTGTACATTTTCTAGGTCAGCAATTTCACCTGCCTTGAAAGGTGCTGTTAGTGTGCAGCAATATTCCAGCCTAGATAGAACAAGTGACCTGAAGAGTGTCATCATGGGCTTGGCATCCCTAGTTTTGAAGGTTCTCATTATCCATCCTGTCATTTTTCTAGCAGCTGCGATTGATACAATGTTATGATCCTTGAAGGCGAAATCCTCCGACATGATCACTCCCAGGTCTTTGACGTTGGTATTTCGCTCTATTTTGTGGCCAGAATTTGTTTTGTACTCTGATGAAGATTTAATTTCCTCGTGTTTACCATATCTGAGTAATTGAAATTTCTCATCATTGAACTTCATATTGTTTTCTGCCCCCAATGGGGGAACATAGAACTAGGATGAGAACAAGGGGCCTGAAAGAAGAATCTGGGAGGGAGGACTGGGAGGCAGAGCTCAAAAAAAGGGAGGAAGACTGGGGAAGGAGGCTAGATGAGCTGGCAAGGAGGATGGAGGAGAGGTTAGCAGCAGAATGCAGAAGGTGGAAGCAACATGCCACAGCAGCAGAAAACAAGATACGGAGATTAGAAGAGGAGCTGAGACATCTGAAACAACATAGAGACAAAGATATTACAGAAGTAGCATCAGCAATGGCGACATCAGACACAGACAATGGGTCTGAAGGGAGCATGGAAACTAAACTGTATGCAGAGGTCCTGTCAAACCCACATGGGGCCAAAACAAAGACAGGGAGAACACTAGGACAGAATGAGAGGTTGGAAGACATTGAAGGAACTAGGACATGTGCAGGGACCTTACCAGACACTTGTAGGGGCCAGGAACAGGTGAGCAGGAAGGACAAGCCAATGAGCATAGCAGCCATAGCTAGGGAAGGGACTGAAGGAACACTCGACGAGAAGGAACTAAAACACATCAGAGGATGCAGTGGGAGTCAGAGTGGGAGGTGGAAAGAGGGAGATCAGTTTTTGTCTATGGGCAAGACGAAGCTAAAGGGGAAACTTATGAGGAAAGAAAGAAGGAGGAGAAAAAAGCAATTGAAGGTATCATGAAGGTGATAGGCGAGAGGGACATGACCCAGGTGGCAAATTTTCAGAGAATCGGGTGGTTCACAAAGAAAAGGAATAGGCCTCTCAAAGTAATTTTCAAGGCAGAATCAACCCGAACAATGATCCTGCAGGAGAAAGCACGGCTGAGAGGCAAACAGGAGTTCATGAGTGTGTACCTCGATCGAGACAGAACACAGGAGGAAAGGAAGATGATGAAAGAGAGAGTTCAAAAACGAAAGAAGAAATGGGAGGAAATGAAAAAGGAGAGCAGAATAACTCAGGAACAAGTGGAAGGACAAGCACACCCCCCAGAAACACCTGCAGAAGGACTTCAGCCATGACACCCCCAAGGCAACTGAACAATCCAAACCAACCATCACACACCGATCCCTCTGTTCCCACCCCCCGCACCACAGTTACAGTATTAGAACAGAAGTTGAAGGTTCGGTACACAAATGCGAATGGATTAACGAATAAACATGAGGAATTGCAAGAAAGAATCAATGAGAAGTCTCCAGACATAATAGCAGTTACAGAAACAAAACTCATGGAGAAAATAACAGATGCAATCTTCCCACCAGGATACCAGATCATGAGGAAAGATAGAAGGGGCAGAGGGGGAGGTGGGGTTGCTCTGCTCGTAAAAAACAGATGGAAATTCGAGAAAATGGAAGGCATAGACGAGACGGGAGAAAGAGACTACATAGTAGGTACACTTCAGTCTGGGGAGCACAAGGTGGTCATTGCAGTGATGTATAATCCACCACAGAACTGCAGGAGGCCAAGAGAGGAATATGAAGAGAGCAACAGAGCAATGGTGGACACACTTGCTGAGGTGGCAAGAAGAGCTCACTCCAGCAGAGCAAAGTTGCTGGTTATGGGGGATTTCAACCACAGGGAGATTGACTGGGAAAACCTGGAGCCACATGGGGGTCCCAAAACATGGAGAGCCAAGATGTTAGACGTGGTGCTGGAAAACCTCATGCACCAACATGTTAAGGACACTACCAGAGTGAGAGGGGAGGATGAACCAGCAAGATTGGACCTTGTGTTCACCCTGAGCAGTTCAGACATTGAGGACCTCACGTATGAGAGTCCCCTAGGAGCTAGTGACCACGTGGTTCTGTGCTTTGAATACATAGTAGAGTTGCAAGTGGAGAGAGTAACAGGAGTTGAATGGGAAAAGCCTGACTATAAAAGAGGGGACTAAATAGGGTTCCATGGGACAGAGAACTGGCAGGAAAGCCAGTAAACGAAATGATGGAATATGTAACAACAAAATGCAAGGAGGCAGTGGAAAGGTTTATTCCCAAGGGCAACAGAAACAATGGGAAGACCAGAACGAGCCCCTGGTTTACCCGACGGTGTAAGGAGGCAAAAACAAAGTGCAATAGAGAATGGAAAAAGTACAGAAGGCAGCGAACACACGAAAATAGGGAGATCAGTCGCAGAGCCAGGAACGAGTATGCAGAGGTAATGAGGGAGGCCCAGCGGCAGTATGAAAATGACATAGCATCGAAAATCAAGACTGGCCTGAAAAATTTGTATAGCCACATCAGGAGGAAGACAACAGTCAAAAACCAGGTGATCAGATTGAGGACAGAAGGTGGAGAACTCACAAGGAGTGATCAGGAGGTATGTGAGGAGCTAAACAGGAGATTTAAGGAAGTTTTTACAGTAGAGACAGGAAGGGCTGTGGGAAGACAGCACAGAAGGGAACATCAAGAGGGAATATACCAACAAGTGTTGGATGACATACGAACAACCGAGGAGGAGGTGCAGAAGCTGCTAAGTGACCTTGATACCTCAAAGGCGATGGGACCGGACAACATCTCCCCATGGGTCCTTAGAGAAGGAGCAGAGATGCTGTGTGTGCCCCTAACCACAATCTTCAACACATCTCTTGAAAATGGGCAACTACCTGAGAAATGGAAGACAGCAAATGTAGTCCCCATATTTAAGAAAGGAAACAGAAATGAGGCACTAAACTACAGACCTGTGTCTCTGACATATATTGTGTGCAAAGTCATGGAGAAGATTATCAGGAGGAGAGTGGTGGAACACCTGGAACAGAACAAGATTATTAATGAAAACCAGCATGGGTTCATGGAAGGCAAATCCTATGTCACAAACCTCCTGGAGTTTTATGACAAGGTAACAGAAGTAAGACACGAGAGAGGGGGGTGGGTTGATTGCGTTTTCCTAGACTGCAGGAAGGCCTTTGACACAGCTCCCCACAAGAGATTAGTGCAGAAGCTGGAGGATCAGGCGCATATAACAGGGAGGGCACTGCAATGGATCAGGGAATAACTGACAGGGAGGCAACAACAAGTCATGGTACGTGAAGAGGTATCACAGTGGGCGACTGTGACGAGCGGGGTCCCACAGGGGTCAGTTCTAGGACCAGTGCTATTTTTTATTTATGCGAACGACATGATGGAAGGAATAGACTCTGAAGTGTACCTATTCGCAGATGATGTGAAGTTGATGAGAAGAATTAAATCGGATGAGGATGAGGCAGGACTGCAAAGAGACCTGGACAGGCTGGACATGTGGTCCAGAAACTGGCTTCTCGAATTCAATCCTGCCAAACGCAAAGTCATGAAGATTGGGGACGGCCAAAGAAGACCGCAGACAGGGTATAGGCTAGGTGGACAAAGACTACAGACCTCACTCAGGGAGAAAGACCTTGGGGTGACCATAACACCGAACACGTCACAGGAGGCACACATCAACCAAATAACTGCTGCAGCATACGGGCGCCTGGCAAACCTGAGAATAGCGTTCCGATACCTTAATAAGGAACCGTTCAAGACACTGTACACTGTGTATGTTAGGCCCATACTGGAGTATGCAGCACCATTCTGGAACCCACACCTGGTCAAGCACGTCAAGAAGTTAGAGAAAGTACAAAGGTTTGCAACAAGGCTAGTCCCAGAACTCAGGGGAATGTCGTACGAGGAAAGGTTGAGGGAAATCGGACTGACGACACTGGAGGACAGAAGGGTCAGGGGAGACATGATAACGACATACAAGATACTGCTGGGAATAGGCAAGGTGGACAGAGATAGGATGTTCCAGAGAGGGGACACAGGGACAAGGGGTCACAACTGGAAGCTGAAGACTCAGACGAGTCACAGGGACGTTAGGAAGTATTTCTTCAGTCATAGAGTCGTCAGGAAGTGGAATAGCCTAGCAAGTGAAGTAGTGGAGGCAGGAACCATACATAGTTTTAAGAAGAGGTATGACAAAGCTCAGGAAGCAGAGAGGGAGAGGACCTAGTAGCGATCAGTGAAGAGGCGGGGCCAGGAGCTGAGTATCGATCCCTGCAACCACAATTAGATGAGTACAATTAGGTGAGTGCACACACACACACACACACACACACACACACACACACACACACACACACACACACACACACACACACACACACACACACACACACACAAACACACACACACACACACACACACACACACATTCACACACACACACACACACACACAAACACACAGACACACACACACACACACACACACACACACACACACACACACACACACACACACACACACACACACACACACACACACACACACACACACACAAACACACACACACACACACACACACACACACACACACACACAAGCACACTCACTCATACACAACAGGCCTAGTGTCGAATTGACATGTGCCTTGGACATGGTAACTAACTCACACACACACACACACACACACACACACACACACACACACACACACACACACACACACACAGTATTATAGATATCTATATATATATATATATATATATATATATATATATATATATATATATATATATATATATATATATATATATATATATTATATATATATATATATAAAATATATATATATCTCTATATATAAAATATATATATATATATATATATATATATATATATATATATATATATATATATATATATATGTATATATATATATATATATATATATATATATATATATATATATATATATATATGGGGAAGTGGAACAGAATTCTTCCTCTGTAAGCCATGCGTGTCGTAAGAGGCGACTAAAATGCCGGGAGCAAGGGGCTAGTAACCCCTTCTCCTGTATATATTACTAAATTTAAAAGGAGAAACTTCAGTTTTTTCTTTTCGGCCACCTCACCTCGGTGGGATACGGCTGGTATGTTGAAAGAAGAAGATATATATATATATATATATTTATATATATATATATATATATATATATATATATATATATATATATATATATATATATATATATATATATATATATATATATATATATATATACATTTATATATACATACATGTATGAGAGTGTAGTTTTACCAACGCTCTTAAATGGGTGTGAAGCATGGGTGATGAATGTTGCAGCGAGGAGAAGGCTGGAGGCAGTGGAGATGTCATGTCTGAGGGCAATGTGTGGTGTGAATATAATGCAGAGAATTCGTAGTTTGGAAGTTAGGAGGAGGTGCGGGATTGCCAAAACTGTTGTCCAGAGGACTGAGGAAGGGTTGTTGAGGTGGTTCAGACATGTAGAGAGAATGGAGCGAAATAGAATGACTTCAAGAGTGTATCAGTCTGTAGTGCAAGGAAGACGGGGTAGAAGTCGGCCTAGGAAAGGTTGGAGGGAGGGGGGTAAAGTAGGTTTTGTGTGCGAGGGGCTTAAACTACCAGCGGGCACGCGTGAGCGTGTTTGATAGGAGTGAATGGAGACAAATGGATTTTAATACTTGACGTGCTGTTGAAGTGTGAGCAACGTAATATTTATCAAGGGATTCAGGGAAACCGGCAGGCCGGACTTGACTCCTGGAGATGGGAAGGAGAGTGCTTGCACTCTGAAGGAGGGGTATTAATGTTGCAGTTTAAAAACTGTAGTGTAAAGCACCCTTCTAGCAAGACAGTGATGGAGTGAATGATGGTGAAAGTTTTTCTTTTTCGGGTCATCCTGCCTTGGTGGGAATCGGCCAGTGTGATAATAATATATATATATATATATATATATATATATATATATATATATATATATATATATATATATATATATATATATATATATATATATATATATATATATATATATATATATATATATATATATATATGTATATACATATATATATATATATATATATATATATATATATATATATATATATATATATATATATATATATACATATATATATTTATATATATATATATGTCGTGCCGAATATGTAAAACTGGTCAATTAACAAGAACTCATTTAAAATTAAGTCCTTTCTAAAATTTTCTCTTATACGTTTAAAGACATATTTTTTTTCATTAATGTTAATGAAAAAATTTTAAATTTTGCTCCAAAAGAATCTTAGAAAACTTACCTAACCTTATTATAAGAAGAACAATTTATTTTAGCCTAAGCAAACTAAATATATTTTAGATTTGTTGACAGTAATTAAATACTAAACAAACATAGTGAAATATATTTTTTTCCTTAGGTTCAGAATGATCTTGGCGAAATAATTACATACACAAATTTTCGCTTGTCCTATATGGTAAGATGAGCGTTGCTATTTAAGCCAAGATCGCAAGTTCCGCCTATTCGGCACGACATATATATACATATATATATATATATATATATATATATATATATATATATATATATATATATATATATATATATATATATATATATATATATATATATATATATATATATATGTATATATATATATATATATTTTTTATTATTTTATTATCACACTGGCCGATTCCCACCAAGGCAGGGTGGCCCGAAAAAGAAAAACTTTCACCATCATTCACTCCATCACTGTCTTGCCAGAAGGGTGCTTTACACTACAGTTTTTAAACTGCAACATTAACACCCCTCCTTCAGAGTGCAGGCACTGTACTTCCCATCTCCAGGACTCAAGTCCGGCCTGCCGGTTTCCCTGAACCCCTTCATAAATGTTACTTTGCTCACACTCCAACAGCACGTCAAGTATTAAAAACCATTCGTCTCCATTCACTCCTATCAAACACGCTCACGCACGCCTGCTATATATATGTATATATATATATATATATATATATATATATATATATATATATATATATATATATATATATATATATATATATATATATATATATATATTTATTTATATATATATATATATATATATATATATATATATATATATATATATATATATATATATATATATATATATATATATATATATATATACATATTATTATTTTTTTATTATCACACTTGCCGATTCCCACCAAGGCAGGGTGGCCCGAAAAAGAAAAACTTTCACCATCATTCACTCCATCACTGTCTTGCCAGAAGAGTGCTTTACACTCCAGTTTTTAAACTGCAACAGTTTTTAAACTGCAACATTAACACCCTTCCTTCAGAGTGCAGGCACTGTACTTCCCATCTCCAGGACTCAAGTCCGGCCTGCCGGTTTCCCTGAATCCCTTCATAAATGTTACTTTGCTCACACTCCAACAGCACGTCAAGTATTAAAAACCATTTGTCTCCATTCACTCCTATCAAACACGCTCACGCATGCCTGCTGGAAGTCCAAGCTCCTCGCACACAAAACCTCCTTTACCCACTCCCTCCAACCTTTCCTAGGTTGACCCCTACCCCGCCTTCCTTCCACTACAGACTGATACACTCTTGAAGTCATTCTGTTTCGCTCCATTCTCTCTACATGTCCGAACCACGTCAACAACCCTTCCTCAGCCCTCTGGACAACAGTTTTGGTAATCCCGCACCTCCTCCTAACTTCCAAACTACGAATTCTCTGCATTATATTCACACCACACATTGCCCTCAGACATGACATCTCCACTGCCTCCAGCCTTCTCCTCGCTGTAACATTCATCACCCATGCTTCACACCCATATAAAAGCGTTGGTAAAACTATACTCTTATACATTCCCCTCTTTGCCTCCAAGGACAAAGTTCTTTATCTCCACAGACTCCTAAGTACACCGCTCAACCTTTTCCCCTCATCAATTCTATGATTCACCTCATCTTTCATAGACCCATCCACTGACACGTCCACTCTCAAATATCTGAATACATTCACCTCCTCTATACTCTCTCCCTCCAATCTGATATCCAATCTTTCATCACCCATTCTTTTTGTTATCCTCATAACCTTACTCTTTCCAGTATTCACTATTAATTTTCTTATTTTGCATACCCTACCAAATTCATCAACCAACCTCTGCAGCTTCTCTTCAGAATCTCCCAATAGCACAGTGTCATCAGCAAAGAGCAACTGTGACAACTCCCAGTTTATGTGTGATTCTTTATCTTTTAACTCCATGCCTCTTGCCAAGACCCTCGCATTTACTTCTCTTACAACCCCATCTATAAATATATTAAACAACCACGGTGACATCACACATCCTTGTCTAAGGCCTACTTTTACTGGGAAATAATTTCCCTCTTTCCTACATACTCTAACTATCCTCGTAAAAACTCTTCACTGCTTTCAGTAACCTACCTCCTACACCATACACCTGCAACATCTGCCACATTACCCCCCTAGCCACCCTGTCATATGCCTTTCCAAATCCATGAATGCCACAAAGACCTCTTTAGCCTTATCTAAATACTGTTCACTTATGTGTTTCACTGTAAACACCTGGTCAACACACCCCCTACCTTTCCTGAAGCCTCCTTGTTCATTTGCTATCCTACTCTCCGTCTTACTCTTAATTCTTTCAATAATAACTCTACCATACACTTTACCAGGTATACTCAACAGACTTATCCCTCTATAATTTTTGCACTCTCTTTTGTCCCCTTTGCCTTTATACAAAGGAACTATGCATGCTCTCTGCCAATCCCTAGGTACCTTACCCTCTTCCATACATTTATTAAATAATTGCACCAACCACTCCAAAACTATATCCCCACCTGCTTTTAACATTTCTATCTTTATCTCATCAATCCCGGCTGCCTTACCCCCTTTCATTTTACCTACTGCCTCACGAACTTTTAACAATTCCTCAAAATATTCCCTCCATCTTCCCAATACCTCTAACTTTCCATTTAATAACTCTCCTCTCCTATTTTTAACTGACAAATCCATTTGTTCTTTAGGCTTCCTTAACTTGTTAATCTCACTCCAAAATTTGTTCTTATTTTCAACAAAATTTGTTGAAAACATCTCACCCACTCTCTCATTTGCTTTCTTTTTACATTGTTTCACCACTCTCTTAACCTCTCTCTCTTCCTCCATATGCTCTTCCCTCCTTGCATCACTTCTACTTTGTAAAAACTTCTCATATGCTAACTTTTTCTCCCTTACTACTCTCTTTTCATCATCATTCCACCAATCGCTCCTCTTCCCTCCCGCACCCACTTTCCTGTAACCACAAACTTCTGCTGAACACTCTAACACTGCATTTTTAAACCTACCCCATACCTCTTCGACCCCATTGCCTATGCTCTCATTAGCCCATCTATCCTCCAATAGCTGTTTATATCTTACCCTAACTGCCTCCTCTTTTAGTTTATAAACCTTCACCTCTCTCTTCCCTGATGCTTCTATTCTCCTTGTATCCCATCTACCTTTTACTCTCAGTGTAGCTACAACTGGAAAGAGATCTGATATATCTGTGGCCCCTCTATAAACATGTACATCATGAAGTCTACTCAACAGTCTTTTATCTACCAATACATAATCCAACAAACTACTGTCATTTCGCCCTACTTCATATCTTGTATACTTATTTATGCTCTT
>NC_091294.1:49064849-49157349 GCF_038502225.1 Cherax quadricarinatus | reverse complement strand
TCCCAGTGCGACTGGGAGGTATAGGGGTGCGCAAAGCAACGCATGTTGCTTTACCTGCTTTTCTGTCTTCGTGTTTGGCTTCCAGTGCATTAGTCAAGAAGATTGTTCCCGAACGCTTGAGAGACGTGGTAGGAGCTCAAGACCCCAGGTTTTCTGAAGCAACGATTCGGTGGGACACCCTTACAGATTCCTCCAGTAGACCAGCTCCTCCCAAAGAACACAAACAGTCCCACTGGGACAAACCGATCATGGAAAAAATCACCAATACAATGCTCTCCAATGCCTCAGGAAAGGACAAAGCTCGTCTCCTGGCAGTGAAGGCACCACACTCAGGAGATTTCCTGTTAGCTGTTCCCAATTCCTCCTTGGGCACTCGACTAAACCCACAGGCCATTCGGATTGGTGTTGCTCTTCGCCTAGCCGCCCCCATCCTCACCGAACATAGGTGTATTTGCGGCAGGGCGACAGCTGATCAATTCGGACTTCATGTTCTCGTGTGTCACACAGCAGAAGGGAAGTATGCCAGGCATGAGGAGGTCAATGACATCATAAAGAGAAGCCTCGCCACAGCCCGTTGCCCAGCTCAACGGGAACCCCAAGTGCAGAGGTCTGACGGAAGTCAAAAGCGTCCTGATGGAGCCACTATGCTACCTTGGAAGGATGGAAAGCAGATTGCCTGGGACTGCACATGTGCCGCCACATTGGCAGACACCTACTTGCCATACTCCGTAGTGGAAGGGGATGGAGCTGCCAGCCACAGGGAGACCCAGAAGATCCGCAAATATGAAGACCTTCCCCCTTGCTATAACTTTATCCCAATAGGGTCGGAGACCCTTGGAGCATGGGGCAAGTGTGCTCTAAAGTTCCTAATACAGCTGGGTGAAAAGCTCATCATAGAAACCAAGGACCACAGGGCGACCAGCTTCCTCTTTCAGAGACTCAGTGTTGCAATACAGAGAGGAAATTCCTGCAGCATTCTCGGCACGCGGCCCACCACCGGGGAGCAGGACGAAGTATTCGAGATGTAGCGCTGAGTCACCTATGGTGTTTTACTTTCTATCGTATTTTTTGTGAATGTTTTGTCAATGTATTTTGTCTTTAAATAAAATATACATAAAATATAGGGGGTGGTAGGAGAAAATTCTCAAACAGCTTCAGGAAGAATCTTGGGTTTTCCCTGAAGCAAGTTTATTCTTTTCTCTGAGGATGAGGGTCCCTATTACAGTTCTAGAGGTGGTACCAAAAATTATTTATATATATATATATATATATATATATATATATATATATATATATATATATATATATATATATATATATATATATATATATATATATATATATATATATATATATATATATATATATATATATATATATTTTTTTTTTTTATTATCACACCGGCCGATTCCCACCAAGGCAGGGTGGCCCGAAAAAGAAAAACTTTCACCATCATTCACTCCATCACTGTCTTGCCAGAAGGGTGCTTTACACTACAGTTTTTAAACTGCAACATTAACACCCCTCCTTCAGAGTGCAGGCACTGTACTTCCCATCTCCAGGACTCAAGTCCGGCCTGCCGGTTTCCCTGAATCCCTTCATAAATGTTACTTTGCTCACACTCCAACAGCACGTCAAGTATTAAAAACCATTTGTCTCCATTCACTCCTATCAAACACGCTCACGCATGCCTGCTGGAAGTCCAAGCCCCTCGCACACAAAACCTCCTTTACCCCCTCCCTCCAACCCTTCCTAGGCCGACCCCTACCCCGCCTTCCTTCCACTACAGACTGATACACTCTTGAAGTCATTCTGTTTCGCTCCATTCTCTCTACATGTCCGAACCACCTCAACAACCCTTCCTCAGCCCTCTGGACAACAGTTTTGGTAATCCCGCACCTCCTCCTAACTTCCAAACTACGAATTCTCTGCATTATATTCACACCACACATTGCCCTCAGACATGACATCTCCACTGCCTCCAGCCTTCTCCTCGCTGCAACATTCATCACCCACGCTTCACACCCATATAAGAGCGTTGGTAAAACTATACTCTCATACATTCCCCTCTTTGCCTCCAAGGACAAAGTTCTTTGTCTCCACAGACTCCTAAGTGCACCACTCACTCTTTTTCCCTCATCAATTCTATGATTCACCTCATCTTTCATAGACCCATCCGCTGACACGTCCACTCCCAAATATCTGAATATATATATATATAATATATTATGAGTTCTAGGGTAACTAGTAATAAGCAGAACGAGGTAGATATTGAAAAGCCAGTGACACTAGGTGATAAGGACAGTAATAGGTTTAGTAGAAAAACAGAAATGAGCAGGAAGGGTAAACAGAAAGGAGAGTCTTTCAATGTATATTATGCTAATAGCCGTAGTGCTAGCAATAAGATGGACGAGTTAAGATTAGTTGTTAGCACAGGTAACATTGATGTATTTGCCATAACTGAGACGTGGTTTAATTCAAAAAGACGGGACATGCCTGCAGAATGTCACATTCAGGGTTTTAAAATGTTCCAAGTAGATAGAAGTGTCGGAAAGGGGGGTGGGGTGGCATTGTATGTCCGAGATCGATTGAACTGTTGCATAAAAACGGGTATTAAGTCTGAAGTAACACATACAGAGTCTGTTTGGATAGAATTTTCAGAGGGGCACGAAAAATTGATTTTAGGTGTGATATACCGTCCCCCAAACTTAGATAGGGACCAAGGGAGACTACTATGGGAGGAAATTGTTAAGGCCACAAAGCACGATAATGTAGTAATTCTAGGAGACTAACTTTAGTCATATTGATTGGAATTTCTTGACTGGGAATTTAGAATCATACGACTTCTTAGAAGTAGTTCAGGATTGTTTTTTGAAGCAGTTTATGACAGAACCTACAAGGGGAAATAACCTGCTTGACTTAGTTCTGGCAAACAATGAATCCCTTGTTAATAATTTAGAAATTTCAGAGGAACTGGGTGCTAGCGCCTACAAATCAATTACATTTAGCATTGAATGGAAGTATGATAGTAGGGATAACTCAGTAACAGTACCAGATTTTCGCTTAGCAGATTACGATGGGCTTAGAGAACACTTATTATCTGTTGACTGGGGTAACGAAGAGAACTATCAATATGACAGTTTTCTGAACACCATCCATGCTGCTCAAGGAACGTTTATCCCTTATGAAGAAATTAGATCAAATAAAAAAATGACCCAAAATGGATGAATAATAGACTGAAATATCTACTAGGGCATAAGAAGGGAATTTATAGGCGTATCAAAAGAGGTGAGGGTCATCTTATGAATCAGTATATTGACATTAAGAGGGACATTAAAAAGGGGATAAGAAAAGCTAAAAGGGACTATGAAATTAAAGTTGCTAGGGATTCGAAAACTAACCCAAAAAGTTTTTTCCAGGTCTATAGAACAAAAGTTAGAGATAAGATAGGTCCCCTTAAAAATAACTATGGGCATCTTACTGACAAAGAGAATGAAATGTGCTCGATTTTAAATAATTATTTTCTCTCGGATTTTACACAGGAAGACACTAACAATATTTCAGTAATTAATTTTTATAGTGGGCTAGAAGAAGATAAATTATGTAACATCACAGTCACTAGTGAAATGGTTGTGAAGCAGATAGACAGACTGAAGCAAAATAAGTCGCCGGGTCCTGATGAGTTTTTTTCAAGGGTTCTTAAGGAATGCAAAATGGAACTCTGTGAACCATTAACTAATATTTTTAATTTATCTCTTCAAACAGGTGTAGTGTCTGATATGTGGAAGATGGCAAATGTAATTCCTATTTTTAAAGCAGGGGACAAGTCATTACCGTCAAATTACCGCCCAGTAAGCCTGACCTCAACTGTAGACAAATTACTAGAGTCAATTATAGCTGAGATTATAAGAAGCCATCTCGATAAGCATAGCTTGATTAATGTTACTCAGCATGGATTCACGAGAGGCCGTTTTGTCTAACTAATTTATTAACTTTCTTCAGTAAAGCTTTTGAGGCTGTTGATCACGATAAAGAATTTGATATTATTTACCTAGATTTTAGTAAGGCTTTTGATAGCCTTCCGCACCAAAGACTGTTAAAGAAGGTGGCAGCTCATGGCATTGGGGAAAACTGCTCTCGTGGATAGAGCCATGGGTCACAGACAGGAAGCAAAGAGTGTCCATAAATGGGGTTAAATCCGAGTGGGGATCTGTAACAAGTGGCGTTCCACAGGGATCAGTCTTGGGCCCGTTATTCTTTATAATATATATAATGACCTTGATGTGGGTATTAGTAGTGATATGAGCAAATTCGCCGATGACACAAAGATAGGTAGGATAATTGATTCAAACGTAGATGTTAGGGAACTTCAGGAGGATTTAGATAATCACTATTCTTGGTCAGAAAAGAGGCAGATGCAGTTCAATGTAGATAAATGCAAGGTTCTGAAGCTTGGGAGTGTCCATAACCCTAGCACTTATAAGTTAAATAATGTTGAACTTAGCCATTAAGATTTGCGAAAAGGACTTGGGGGTTATGGTGAGCAGCAACCTTAAACCAAGACAGCAGTGCCTAAGCGTACGTAATAAGGCAAATAGATTATTGGGAATTATATCAAGAAGTGTATGCAACTGAAGTCTAGAGGTCATACTGCAGCTTTATACATCATTAGTAAGGCCTCACCTAGATTATGCAGCTCAGTTCTGGTCTCCATATTACGGAATGGACATAAATTCGTTAGAAAACATTCAGCGTAGAATGACTAAATTAATACATAGCATTAGAAATCTTCCTTATGAAGAAAGATTGAAGACTCTTAAATAACATTCACTTGTTAGACGAAGAGTGAGGGGAGACATGATCGAAGTGTATAAGTGGAAGATAGGTATTAATAAAAGGGATATTAATAAGGTCTTGAGGATGTCTCTCCAAGAGAGAAGCCGCAGTATTGTATTTAAATTAGAAAGGACATGGGAAAGTATTGGTTTGGAAATAGGGTAGTTGATGAGTGGAACAGTCTACCTAGTTGGGTTATTGAGGCTAGGACTTTGGGTAGTTTCAAATTTAGGTTAGATAAATATATGAGTGAGAGGGGTTGGATTTGAGTGGGACTTGCAAATGAGTGGATAGAGTTATCAGAGCTTATCTCTTGGGTAGCATTGAAAATTAGGTTGGGCAAATATTTTGTTAGTGGGATGGATTGTAAAGGACCTGCCTAGTATGGGCCAACAGGCCTGCTGCAGTGTTCCTCCTTTCTTATGTTCTTATGTTCTTATATATATATTCTGAAATCACCTGTTTACTGTGATCTTATTGCATATATATATATATATATATATATATATATATATATATATATATATATATATATATATATATATATATATATATATATATATATATATATTTATATATATATATATATACATAATATGGTACAGAAGATTTAAGAGATACATTGTTGATATAAAGGTGGCATATACGGTACATGTTGTTACGTGTGTATCACCGATTATAAGGCGAAAATCTCATCCAGCTCCTTATAGCTGGGGCGTGTGCCCAAAATACAGCAGGCATTACCCCTTTGAACAGCCGCACTGAGCAGCTGGAACAGAAAACTAGCTGCCCTGGGATCCCTAGTTACCCTGATGAGTCTTTTTTCCCAGCTCCTTAAGGAATTTAGATGCACTCTTTCCCCATGAGCCAAGGGTCTCTGAGCCTATGGGAACAAACATATAATGATGGGCAAGTTCTCCATATTTTCTAGACTTTTGGGACTCCCTGAAGCTGGCAGCTGCCCCTCCTTCCTCCCTGGTGTATTGGAGATAGGTATCAGCCAAAGTAGATGCACATGTATAGTCCCACACCACCTGCTTCCCATCTGTCCAGGCTTGAAGGGTGATACCATCTGGACGCTTCTGGCTGCCATCAGATCTGCATAGTTGGGGTGGCTCCATTACTGCTGGGCATCCAGCTGTTGTGAGGCTCCTCTTGATAATGTTATTAACCTCCTCATGTCTTGCAATCTTTCCCTCGGATTTACGGCACACAAGACCATGGTACCCGAATCGGTCTGCTGCTTCACTGCCACAAATACACCTGTGTTCGGTGAGAATAGGGGCGGCAAGTCGAAGGGCAACACCGATGCGGATGGTCTGTGGGTCGAGGCGTGTGCCAAGGCTGGAGTTGGGAACAGCCAACAGAAAGTCCCAAGCATGAGGGGCTCTCACTCCCAGGAGGCAGGCTCTATCCTTCCCTGACACACTCTGAAGCATTGTTGAGGCAATATTTTCCACTATTGGACCATCCCAGTGCGATTGTTTGTAGTTACTGATCTCTGGCTGAAGGAGACTCGAACCTACGAACCTTGGGACAAGGTACGCAGTACTTTACCAATCTACCCACACTGGACCAATACCTTGGAGTCCAGCTTGCGCTAGACTTTGATCCAAGGCAGCCAGCTTTCAGGGAGAAGGCTTACAGCTTTTCATCTCATCCCCTGCATGCATCAGCCTTACTAGAGATATTAACAATGCAAGGAATTCGCAAGAGCAGGCAAAATATACACAAACACTGATCTCATGCAGGGGATGCATGCAGGGGATGAGATGAAAAGCTGTAAGCCTTTTCCCTGAAAGCTGGCTGCCTTGGATCAAAGTCTAGCGCAAGCTGGACTCCAAGGTATTGGTCCAGTGTGGGTAGATTGGTAAAGCACTGCATACCTTGTTCCAAGGTTCGTAGGTTCGAGTCTCCTTCAGCCAGAGATCAGTGTTTGTGTATATTTCGCCTGCTCTTGCGAATTCCTTGCATTGTTAATATCTCTAGTAAGGCTGATGCATGCAGGGGATGAGATGAAAAGCTGTAAGCCTTCTTCCTGAAAGCTGGCTGCCTTGGATCAAAGTCTAGCGCAAGCTGGACTCCAAGGTATTGGTCCAGTGTGGGTAGATTGGTAAAGCACTGCGTACCTTGTTCCAGGGTTCGTAGATTCGAGTCTCCTTCAGTCCTGGTAATGGACAATGCTCCTGCTCATCCTCACGACTTGCAAGAGGAAATTGCAGGGGAGTTTGGTTTCGTTAAGGTGAAATTTTTGCCTCCTAATACAACTCCTCTCCTCCAACCCATGGACCAGCAGGTCTTTTCAAACTTCAAAAAACTCTACACAAAAACAGTGCTTCAAAAGTGCTTTGAAGTGACCTCAGACACTCAGTTGACCCTAAGAGAGTTTTGGAAAGATCACTTCAATATCCTCAGTTGTGTAACCCTTATGGGTAAGGCTTGGGAGGGAGTGACTAAGAGGACCTTGAACTCTGCTTGAAGAAAACTGTGGCCAGAATGTGTATAACAGAGGGATGTTGAAGGGTTTGGGGCTAACCCTCAGGAGGCTATGCCAGTAGTGGAAGCTATTGTGTCACTGGGGAAGTCCTTGGGGTTGAAGGTTTGTGACGAGGATGTGGAAGAGTTGGTGGAGAACGACGAGGAAGAACTAACCACTGCAGACCTGCAAGAGCTTGATGTGCAACAGCAACAGATCACACCTCAGGAATATTCTTCAGAGCAAGATGAAGAGACACGGAGGAAGATGACTTCATCAAGGATTAGGGAAATGTGTGCATTGTTTACAAAGGTGCAAGCATTTATCGAAGAATTTTATACTGTCATCGAAGTTGCGAGCTGCATTGGCAACATGTACAATGACACTCTTGTGTCCCATTTTAGGGAAATCCTAAGGGCACGTGAGAAACAGAGCTCTCTGGACAGCTATTTTGTGCGACAGGGGTCCAGTGGCTCTCAAGCTGGTCCTAGTGGCATTAAAAAACCAAGAAGGGAGGTAACCCCACCAAAGGACTTGGTACCTGAAGTCCTTCTGGAAGGGGATTCTCCTTCCAAGCAATAGACAATTCTGAATCTGCCCTGCTGCTGGCACATCACTCATCAACAACTCCACAATAAAGGTAAGTGGCATTTAATTATTGTTTATTTTGAATGTCCCATTCCTTTCCATATAAAGAAATGTATATTTCATGTAAATTTTTTTTTTCATACTTCGGGGTGTCAGGAACGGATTAATTCTATTTCCATTATTTCTTATCGGGAAAATTAACTCTACCAACGGCAAGCCCTCTGGAACGGATTAATGCCGTTGGTTGAGGGTCCACTACACACACACACACACACACACACACACACACATATATATATATATATATATATATATATATATATATATATATATATATATATATATATATATATATATATATATATATATATATATATATATATATATATATATATATGCAGAACAACCACTGTGAAAAAATAGTGAAAGTTCAATCGCTTTCGTGACTTTTCACATTATCAAGTATCTATAAAAATAAAAGGTTAACAGGAAGGCATATTAGGACTTACATAATTTCAGCACGGTTAGTTTTGATGTTACTTCCTTGTTTACAAAAGTTCCAGTTGATGATTTATTAAGTTTCTTATCTGAAGAACTTGTTAATTATGATTTACAATTGCCAGTTCCTACAACCATTAAACTTATTAAACTTTGATTTGTTTATGCAAAATTTGTATTTAATAAGTTTTGCACTCAGAATTTTGGTAAGGCAATGGGAAATCGTCTTTTAACTGTTCTTAGGAATTTATACCTAGAATTTTGTGAAACAAGTTTGCTTAACACTATCCTTTCTAATAGAGCTAAGTGGTATAGATATGTTGGTGGTATTTTGTGTGTTATGTAATTTTAGAAAAATACATCATCAATATATATATATATATATATATATATATATATATATATATATATATATATATATATATATATATATATATATATATATATATATATATATATATATATATATATATATTCATGATGTAATTTTCTAAAATTTGCTGAAATAGTTGACAAGGTCGGGAAATACTGCAAAATATAATTTTTTTACATTTCACTTAAAATATAAAATTTATGTGAATGGTTCAAGTGCGTTTGATGTTATACCCTTTTAAAATTTTAGTTGCAGAGGGAAGTATAAATTTTCCCTGACTTCCCCTTCACTTTATAAGACTCACCCTTTGTGGCACTCCCATTACAACGTTGATCCATACTGGCACCCTCTTCTAATTTTTCAGCACTTTCCCTCCTTTCTAAAGCAGCTTTTCCGAAAATGTCTGACAGTGAGTCAACACCTCACACCGTCACACATAGCAGTACACTCCCTGGGGACTAGTAAGGTAATATTTTATCCCCCCTTTGAGTGCATTCTTTGTCTCCCCACGAAACATTCTCCATATTTCGATGCCGTTTTTATTAAATGTATGCGCATACTGGCGCACATTTTTGTTATCCTTGTTATAGATGGCACTGTAAAGCAACACACTGATCCTTCTTTTATTGGCACTTTCCCCTAACTCTGCCAAACTGGAACATTCTATAGGACATTCTGACTTGGTGAGGCATTACTCAAGACACTTTTCACGGCACTTGTAGAGAGGCTTCCCTTAACACACTCATTAAATATCCTCTGTGAGACACATTCTTCCTCATACTCTCCGAGTTCAACTCATACATTATTCCTGTATGCCGGTGATCAATACCTCAAACCCGAGGGACTAACCTACTTCTACTGAGAGTGACAGATTGATCACGTCATAAATATATCTCCTGTTTTCAGTGTTGCCTTCTCTTGTATTCTACTTAAGCGGTTTATTGCGCGTGCGCAAGATGTCTGCCATATAAATTTCCAAGTGTTACACATGTGTATTATTAATCAACTTGACTGTATTGTATAACAATAATGAGAATTCTGTGTGACACTGACCTGACCGCTAGTGGCACCCACCTGTCCGCCAGTGGCACTGGAGGTCTTGCAGTGGAGGATGACTGAGGCGCCAACCTGAGCAGTGACGACACTGTTGTTGGTGGTCACAAACCTCTCAGCAGCGGTCACCTTATGTTGTCCCGCCTCCACCTGGTTGTTGTTGCTGGTCCAACGAGCTGTACAAACAATCACAAACTCTCATTAGAACACTAATTCACATGATTTCAAAAATTGTTTGATGTGTGTGCGCATGTTGTTTAGTTGTGAGAAAGAATGGCTCTCGATCCTCGCTCTTATTAACACGAGCCGTGATTGTACTTACATGAAGAATGTTACAGTAAGAAAGTTACAGCAATAAAGAGAGGTACACTGTAAAAGAATTCAAGGTTACAGCATTCCTGATGAATGTTATAACACTATTAAATGCTGCAGTAACTGAAGCATACTGAGGCAATAAAAGATCATTATAACAATACAATAACGTTACAGTAATAAAAAATGTTACAGGAATAAAGGAATTACATAACAATATGTAATGTTCCAGCATTATGATATAACAGCATTGCAGAAGTTTTCAGCATTATTGGAAGTCACAGCATTAAGGATAGGTGACTCGTAGCTCAGCGGTATTGCTTTCAGCTCACAACCGATAAGGATGAATTCAATTACGGGCGAGTAGAGACACAAAGACACATTTCCTTGTACCTGTTGCCTTATGTTCAACTAGCAGTAAGTGGGTGCCTGGGTGACAGCTGACTATAGTGCATCGCATCTTGGAGATAGGGAAGTGATATACCTTGGGTAGTGGGTAGCATCCTGGTGAGGGAATGGTAGTATACCTTAGGTAGTGGGTGACATCCTGGGTAGGGAATGGTAGTATACCTTGGGTAGTGGGTAGCATCCTGGTGAGGGAATGGTAGTATACCTTAGGTAGTGGGCAGCATCCTGGTGAGGGAATGGTAGTATACCTTAGGTAGTGGGCAGCATCCTGGTGAGGGAATGGTAGTATACCTCAGGTAGTGGGTGACATCCTGGGGAAGGAATGGTAGTATACCTTGGGTAGTGGGTAGCATCCTGGTGAGGGAATGGTAGTATACCTTGGGTAGTGGGTAGCATCCTGGTGAGGGAGTGGTAGCATACCTTAGGTAGTGGGCAGCATCCTGTTTAGGGAATGGTAGTATACCTTGGGTAGTGGGTAGCATCCTGGTGAGGGAATGGCAGTATACCTTAGGTAGTGGGTGACATCCTGGGGAGGGAATGGTAGTATACCTTGGGTAGTGGGAAGCATCCTGGTGAGGGAATGGTAGTATACCTTAGGTAGTGGGCAGCATCCTGGTGAGGGAATGGTGATATACCTTAGGTAGTGGGCAGCATACTGTTGAGGGAATGGTAGTATACCTTGGGTAGTGGGCAGCATCCTGGTGAGGGAATGGTAGTATACCTTAGGTAGTGGGTGACATCCTGGGGAGGGAATGGTAGTATACCTTGGGTAGTGAGTAGCATCCTGGTGAAGGAATGGTAGTATACCTTAGGTAGTGGGTGACATCCTGGGGAGGAAATGGGAGTATACCTTGGATAGCAAGAGGCGTCCTGGGGAGGGGGATAGTATTCTTTGGATATCGAGCGGCATCCTGGGGAGAGGGGGTGTAGCATCCTTATATAGTGGGTGGCATCTTGGGCTTGGTATACCTTAGGCAATGGGTGGCATCCTGGGTTGGGATGGTATATCTTAGATAATGGGTGGCATCCTGGGTTGTGATGGTATATCTTAGATAATGGGTGGTATCCTGGGTTGGGACGGTATATCTTAGATAACGGGTGGCATCCTGGGTTGGGATGGGATATCTTAGCTAATGGGTGGCATCCTGGGTTGGGACGGTATATCTTAGATAATGGGTGGCATCCTGGGTTGGGACGGTATATCTTAGATAATGGGTGGCATGCTGGGTTGGGATGGTATATCTTAGATAATGGGTGGCATCCTGGGTTGGGATGGTATATCTTAGATAATGGGTGGCATCCTGGGTTGGGATGGTATATCTTAGATAATGGGTGGCATCCTGGGTTGGGATGGTATATCTTAGATAATGGGTGGCATCCTGGGTTGGGATGGTATATCTTAGATAATGGGTGGCATCCTGGGTTGGGACGGTATATCTTAGATAACAGGTGGCATCCTGGGTTGGGATGGTATATCTTAGCTAATGGGTGGCATCCTGGGTTGGGACAGTATATCTTAGATAATGGGTGGCATCCTGGGTTGGGATGGTATATCTTAGAAAATAGGTGGCATCCTGGGTTGGGACGGTATATCTTAGATAATGGGTGGCATCCTGGGTTGGGATGGTATATCTTAGATAATGGGTGGCATCCTGGGTTGGGACGGTATATCTTAGATAATGGGTGGCATCCTGGGTTGGGATGGTATATCTTAGCTAATGGGTGGCATCCTGGGTTGGGATGGTATATCTTAGATAATGGGTGGCATCCTGGGTTGGGATGGTATATCTTAGATAATGGGTGGCATCCTGGGTTGGGACGGTATATCTTAGATAATGGTTGGCATCCTGGGTTGGGATGGTATATCTTAGATAATGGGTGGCATCCTGGGTTGGGACGGTATATCTTAGATAATGGTTGGCATCCTGGGTTGGGATGGTATATCTTAGAT
Organism: Cherax quadricarinatus; assembly: GCF_038502225.1. Taxonomy (NCBI): domain Eukaryota; kingdom Metazoa; phylum Arthropoda; class Malacostraca; order Decapoda; family Parastacidae; genus Cherax; species Cherax quadricarinatus. Next base: position 49,144,854 of record NC_091294.1, on the reverse strand, counting down.
AATGGTTGGCATCCTGGGTTGGGATGGTATATCTTAGATAATGGGTGGCATCCTGGGTTGGGACGGTATATCTTAGATAATGGTTGGCATCCTGGGTTGGGATGGTATATCTTAGATAATGGGTGGCATCCTGGGTTGGGATGGTATATCTTAGATAATGGGTGGCATCCTGGGTTGGGATGGTATATCTTAGATAATGGGTGGCATCCTGGGTTGGGACGATATATCTTAGATAATGGTTGGCATCCGGGGTTGGGATGGTATATCTTAGCTAATGGGTGGCATCCTGGGTTGGGACGGTATATCTTAGATAATGGGTGGCATCCTGGGTTGGGATGGTATATCTTAGAAAAAGGGTGGCATCCTGGGTTGGGACGGTATATCTTAGATAATGGGTGGCATCCTGGGTTGGGATGGTATATCTTAGATAATGGGTGGCATCCTAGGTTGGGATGGTATATCTTAGATAATGGGTGGCATCCTGGGTTGGGATGGTATATCTTAGATAATGGGTGGCATCCTGGGGGATGGTAGTATACTTAAAATGGTATTTAGCTTTGAAATGAGCTGAGATGTGATAAAAAAAAAAAACTCATCTTTGCAAATTAGGAAAGCAATATCGGCAAGAAAAGTTACAGTAATAAGGAAAGTTATATCAGTAAGGAAAGTTACAGCAATAAGGAAAGTTACAGCAATAAGGAAAGTTACATCAGTAAGGAAAGTTACAGCAATAAGGAAAGTTACAGCAATAAGGAAAGTTACATCAGTAAGGAAAGTTACAGCAATAAGGAAAGTTACATCAGTAAGGAAAGTTACAGCAATAAGGAAAGTTACAGCAATAAGGAAAGTTACATCAGTAAGGAAAGTTACAGCAATAAGGAAAGTTACAGCAATAAGGAAAGTTACAGCAATAAGGAAAGTTACATCAGTAAGGAAAGTTACAGCAATAAGGAAAGTTACAGCAATAAGGAAAGTTACAGCAATAAGAAAAGTTACAGCAATAAGGAAAATTACAGCAATAAGGAAAGTTACAGCAATAAGGAAAGTTACAGCAATAAGGAAAGTTACAGCAATAAGGAAAGTTACAGCAATAAGGAAAGTTACAGCAATAAGGAAAATTATAACAGCAATAAGGAAAGTTACAGCAATAAGGAAAGTTACAGCAATAAGAAAAGTTACAGCAATAAGGAAAATTACAGCAATAAGGAAAGTTACAGCAATAAGGAAAGTTACAGCAATAAGGAAAGTTACAGCAATAAGGAAAGTTACAGCAATAAGGAAAATTATAACAGCAATAAGGAAAGTTACAGCAATAAGGAAAGTTACAGCAATAAGGAAAATTATAACAGCAATAAGGAAAGTTACAGCAATAAGGAAAGTTACAGCAATAAGGAAAGTTACAGCAATAAGGAAAATTATAACAGCAATAAGGAAAGTTACAGCAATAAGGAAAGTTACAGCAATAAGGAAAGTTACCGCAACAAGGAAAGTTACAGCAATAAGGAAAGTTACAGCAATAAGGAAAGTTACAGCGAAAAGGAAAGTTACAGCAATAAGAAAAGTTACAGCAATAAGGAAAATTACAGCAATAAGGAAAGTTACAGTAATAAGGAAAGTTACAGCAATAAGGAAAGTTACAGCAATAAGGAAAGTTACAGCAATAAGAAAAGTTAAAGCAATAAGGAAAGTTACAGCAATAAGGAAAGTTAGAAGCAATATGGAAAGTTACAGCAATAAGGAAAGTTACAGCAATAAGGAAAGTTACAGCAATAAGGAAAGTTAGAAGCAATATGGAAAGTTAGAAGCAATATGGAAAGTTACAGCAAAAAGGAAAGTTACAGCAATAAGGAAAGTTAGAAGCAATATGGAAAGTTACAGCAATAAGGAAAGTTACAGCAATAAGGAAAGTTACAGCAATAAGGAAAGTTACAGCAATAAGGAAAGTTACATCAGTAAGAAAAGTTACAGTAATAAGGAAAACTACAGCAGCAATAAGGAAAGTTACAGCAATAAGGAAAGTTACAGCAATAAGGAAAGTTAGAAGCAATATGGAAAGTTACAGCAATAAGGAAAGTTACAACAATAAGGAAAGTTACAGCAATAAGGAAAGTTACAGCAATAAGGAAAGTTACATCAGTAAGAAAAGTTACAGTAATAAGGAAAATTACAGCAGCAATAAGGAAAGTTACAGCAATAAGGAAAGTTACCGCAATAAGGAATTTTACAACAATAAGGAAAGTTACAGTAATAAGGAAAGTTACATCAAAAAGGAAAGTTACAGCAATAAGGAAAATTATAACAGCAATAAGGAAAGTTACAGCAATAAGGAAAGTTACAGCAATAAGGAAAGTTACCGCAATAAGGAAAGTTACAGCAATAAGGAAAGTTACAGCAATAAGGAAAGTTACATCAGTAAGGAAAGTTACATCAGAAGGAAAGTTACAGCAATAAGGAAAATTATAACATCAATAAGGAAAGTTACAGCAATAAGGAAAGTTACCACAATAAGGAAAGTTACAGCAATAAGGAAAGTTACAGCAATAAGGAAGGTTACAGCAATAAGGAAAGTTACCACAATAAGGAAAGTTACAGCAATAAGGAGAGTTACAGCAATAAGGAATGTTACAGCAATAAGGAAAGTTTCAGCAATAAGAAAAGTTACAGCAATAAGGAAAGTTACAGCAATAAGGAAGGTTACAGCAATAAGGAAAGTTACAGGAATAAGGAAAGTTACAGCAATAAGGAAAGTTACAGCAATAAGGAGAGTTACAGCAATAAGGAAAGTTACAGCAATAAGGAAAGTTACCACAATAAGGAAAGTTACAGCAATAAGGAGAGTTACTGCAATAAGGAATGTTACAGCAATAAGGAAAGTTTCAGCAATAAGAAAAGTTACAGCAATAAGGAAAGTTACAGCAATAAGGAAGGTTACAGCAATAAGGAAAGTTACAGGAATAAGGAAAGTTACAGCAATAAGGAAAGTTACAGCAATAAGGAAAGTTACAACAATAAGGAAAATTACAGCAATAAGGAAAGTTACAGTAATAAGGAAAGTTACAGCAAAAAGAAAAGTTACAGCAATAAGAAAAGTTACAGCAAAAAGGAAAGTTACAGCAATAAGGAAAGTTACAGCAATAAGGAAAGTTACAGCAATAAGGAAAGTTAAAGCAATACGGAAAGTTACAGGAATAAGGAAAGTTACAGCAATAAGAAATGTTACAGCAATAAGGAAAGTTACAGCAATAAGGAAAGTTACAGCAACAAGGAAAGTTACAGCAATAAGGAAAGTAAAATAAGAAAAGTTACAGCAATAAGAAAAGTTACAGCAAAAAGGAAAGTTGCAGCAATAAGGAAAGTTACAGCAATAAGGAAAGTTACCGCAGTAAGGAAAGTTACAGCAATAAGGAAAGTTACAGCAATAAGGAAAGTTACATCAGTAAGGAAAGTTACATCAGAAGGAAAGTTACAGCAATAAGGAAAATTATAACATCAATAAGGAAAGTTACAGCAATAAGGAAAGTTACCATAATAAGGAAAGTTACAGCAATAAGGAGAGTTACAGCAATAAGGAAGGTTACAGCAATAAGGAAAGTTACCACAATAAGGAAAGTTACAGCAATAAGGAGAGTTACAGCAATAAGGAATGTTACAGCAATAAGGAAAGTTTCAGCAATAAGAAAAGTTACAGCAATAAGGAAAGTTACAGCAATAAGGAAGGTTACAGCAATAAGGAAAGTTACAGGAATAAGGAAAGTTACAGCAATAAGGAAAGTTACAGCAATAAGGAGAGTTACAGCAATAAGGAAAGTTACAGCAATAAGGAAAGTTACCACAATAAGGAAAGTTACAGCAATAAGGAGAGTTACAGCAATAAGGAATGTTACAGCAATAAGGAATGTTTCAGCAATAAGAAAAGTTACAGCAATAAGGAAAGTTACAGGAATAAGGAAGGTTACAGCAATAAGGAAAGTTACAGGAATAAGGAAAGTTACAGCAATAAGGAAAGTTACAGCAATAAGGAAAGTTACAACAATAAGGAAAATTACAGCAATAAGGAAAGTTACAGTAATAAGGAAAGTTACAGCAAAAAGAAAAGTTACAGCAATAAGAAAAGTTACAGCAAAAAGGAAAGTTACAGCAATAAGGAAAGTTACAGCAATAAGGAAAGTTACAGCAATAAGGAAAGTTAAAGCAATACAGAAAGTTACAGGAATAAGGAAAGTTACAGCAATAAGAAATGTTACAGCAATAAGGAAAGTTACAGCAATAAGGAAAGTTACAGCAATAAGGAAAGTTACAGCAATAAGGAAAGTAAAATAAGAAAAGTTACAGCAATAAGAAAAGTTACAGCAAAAAGGAAAGTTGCAGCAATAAGGAAAGTTGCAGCAATAAGGAAAGTTACATCAGTAAGAAAAGTTACAGCAATAAGGAAAATTACAGCAATAAGGAAAGTTACAGCAATAAGGAAAGTTACAGCAATAAGGAAAGTTACCGCAATAAGAAAAGTTACAGCAATAAGGAAAGTTACAGGAATAAGGAAAGTTACAGCAATAAGGGATGTTACAGCAATAAGGAAAGTTACAGCAATAAGGAAAGTTACAGCAATAAGAAAAGTTACAGCAAAAAGGAAAGTTACAGCAATAAGGAAAGTTACAGCAACAAGGAAAGTTACATCAGTAAGAAAATTTACAGCAATAATGAAAATTATAACAGCAATAAGGAAAGTTACAGCAATAAGGAAAGTTACCGCAATAAAGAAAATTACAGCAGCAATGAGGAAAGTTACAGCAATAAGGAAAGTTACAACAATAAGGAAAGTTACCGCAATAAGGAAAGTTACAGCAATAAGGAAAGTTACAGCAATAAGGAAAGTTACATCAGTAAGGAAAATTACAGCAATATGGAAAATTATAACAGCAATAATGAAAGTTACAGCAATAAGGAAAGTTACTGCAATAATGAAAGTTACAGCAATAAGGAAAGTTACAGCAATAAGGAAAGTTACCACAATAAGGAAAGTTACAGCAATAAGGAAAGTTACAGGAATAAGGAAAGTTACAGCAATAACGGATGTTACAGCAATAAGGAAAGTTACAGCAATAAGGAAAGTTACAGCAATAAGAAAAGTTACAGCAATAAGGAAAATTACAGCAGCAATAAGGAAAGTTACAGCAATAAGGAAAGTTACAGCAATAAGAAAAGTTACAGCAAAAAAGAACGTTACAGTAATAAGGAAAGTTACAGCAATAAGAAAAGTTACAGCAATAAGGAAAGTTACAGCAATAAGGAAGGTTACAGTAATAAGGAAAGTTACAGCAATAAGGAAGGTTACAGCAATAAGGAAAGTTACAGGGAAGGTTACAGGAATAAGGAAAGTTACAGGAATAATGAAAGTTACAGGAATAAGGAAAGTTACAGGAATAAGGAAAGTTACAGCAATAAGAAAAGATACAGCAATAAGGAAAGTTACAGCAATAAGGAAAGTTACAGCAATAAGGAAAGTTACAGCAATAAGAAAAGTTACAGCAATAAGAAAAGTTACAGCAATAAGAAAAGTTACAGCAAAAAGGAAAGTTACAGCAATAAGGAAAGTTACAGCAATAAGGAAAGTTACAGCAAAAAGGAAAGTTACAGCAATAAGAAAAGTTACAGCAATAAGGAAAGTTACAGCAATAAGGAAAGTTACAGCAATAAGGAAAGTTACAGCAATAAGAAAAGTTACAGCAATAAGGAAAGTTACAGCAATAAGAAAAGTTACAGCAAAAAGGAAAGTTACAGCAAAAAGGAAAGTTACAGCAATAAGAAAAGTTACAGCAAAAAGGAAAGTTACAGCAATAAGGAAAGTTACAGCAATAAGGAAAGTTACAGCAAAAAGGAAAGTTACAGCAAAAAGGAAAGTTACAGCAATAAGGAAAGTTACAGCAATAAGGAAAGTTACAGCAATAAGGAAAGTTACAGCAATAAGGAAAGTTACAGCAATAAGGAAAGTTACAGCAATAAGGAAAGTAAAATAAGAAAAGTTACAGCAATAAGAAAAGTTACAGCAAAAAGGAAAGTTACAGCAATAAGGAAGGTTACAGCAATAAGGAAAGTTACAGGAATAAGGAAAGTTACAGCAATAAGGAAAGTTACAGCAATAAGGAGAGTTACAGCAATAAGGAAAGTTACAGCAATAAGGAAAGTTACCACAATAAGGAAAGTTACAGCAATAAGGAGAGTTACAGCAATAAGGAATGTTACAGCAATAAGGAATGTTTCAGCAATAAGAAAAGTTACAGCAATAAGGAAAGTTACAGGAATAAGGAAGGTTACAGCAATAAGGAAAGTTACAGGAATAAGGAAAGTTACAGCAATAAGGAAAGTTACAGCAATAAGGAAAGTTACAACAATAAGGAAAATTACAGCAATAAGGAAAGTTACAGTAATAAGGAAAGTTACAGCAAAAAGAAAAGTTACAGCAATAAGAAAAGTTACAGCAAAAAGGAAAGTTACAGCAATAAGGAAAGTTACAGCAATAAGGAAAGTTACAGCAATAAGGAAAGTTAAAGCAATACAGAAAGTTACAGGAATAAGGAAAGTTACAGCAATAAGAAATGTTACAGCAATAAGGAAAGTTACAGCAATAAGGAAAGTTACAGCAATAAGGAAAGTTACAGCAATAAGGAAAGTAAAATAAGAAAAGTTACAGCAATAAGAAAAGTTACAGCAAAAAGGAAAGTTACAGCAATAAGGAAAGTTGCAGCAATAAGGAAAGTTACATCAGTAAGAAAAGTTACAGCAATAAGGAAAATTACAGCAATAAGGAAAGTTACAGCAATAAGGAAAGTTACAGCAATAAGGAAAGTTACCGCAATAAGAAAAGTTACAGCAATAAGGAAAGTTACAGGAATAAGGAAAGTTACAGCAATAAGGGATGTTACAGCAATAAGGAAAGTTACAGCAATAATGAAAGTTACAGCAATAAGAAAAGTTACAGCAAAAAGGAAAGTTACAGCAATAAGGAAAGTTACAGCAACAAGGAAAGTTACATCAGTAAGAAAATTTACAGCAATAATGAAAATTATAACAGCAATAAGGAAAGTTACAGCAATAAGGAAAGTTACCGCAATAAAGAAAATTACAGCAGCAATGAGGAAAGTTACAGCAATAAGGAAAGTTACAACAATAAGGAAAGTTACCGCAATAAGGAAAGTTACAGCAATAAGGAAAGTTACAGCAATAAGGAAAGTTACATCAGTAAGGAAAATTACAGCAATATGGAAAATTATAACAGCAATAATGAAAGTTACAGCAATAAGGAAAGTTACTGCAATAATGAAAGTTACAGCAATAAGGAAAGTTACAGCAATAAGGAAAGTTACCACAATAAGGAAAGTTACAGCAATAAGGAAAGTTACAGGAATAAGGAAAGTTACAGCAATAACGGATGTTACAGCAATAAGGAAAGTTACAGCAATAAGGAAAGTTACAGCAATAAGAAAAGTTACAGCAATAAGGAAAATTACAGCAGCAATAAGGAAAGTTACAGCAATAAGGAAAGTTACAGCAATAAGAAAAGTTACAGCAAAAAAGAACGTTACAGTAATAAGGAAAGTTACAGCAATAAGAAAAGTTACAGCAATAAGGAAAGTTACAGCAATAAGGAAGGTTACAGCAATAAGGAAAGTTACAGCAATAAGGAAGGTTACAGCAATAAGGAAAGTTACAGGGAAGGTTACAGGAATAAGGAAAGTTACAGGAATAATGAGTTACAGGAATAAGGAAAGTTACAGGAATAAGGAAAGTTACAGCAATAAGAAAAGATACAGCAATAAGGAAAGTTACAGCAATAAGGAAAGTTACAGCAATAAGGAAAGTTACAGCAATAAGAAAAGTTACAGCAATAAGAAAAGTTACAGCAATAAGAAAAGTTACAGCAAAAAGGAAAGTTACAGCAATAAGGAAAGTTACAGCAATAAGGAAAGTTACAGCAAAAAGGAAAGTTACAGCAATAAGAAAAGTTACAGCAATAAGGAAAGTTACAGCAATAAGGAAAGTTACAGCAATAAGGAAAGTTACAGCAATAAGAAAAGTTACAGCAATAAGGAAAGTTACAGCAATAAGAAAAGTTACAGCAAAAAGGAAAGTTACAGCAAAAAGGAAAGTTACAGCAATAAGAAAAGTTACAGCAAAAAGGAAAGTTACAGCAATAAGGAAAGTTACAGCAATAAGGAAAGTTACAGCAAAAAGGAAAGTTACAGCAAAAAGGAAAGTTACAGCAATAAGGAAAGTTACAGCAATAAGGAAAGTTACAGCAATAAGGAAAGTTACAGCAATAAGGAAAGTTACAGCAATAAGGAAAGTTACAGCAATAAGGAAAGTTACAGCAATAAGGAAAGTTACAGCAATAAGGAAAGTTACAGCAATAAGGAAAGTTACAGCAATAAGGAAAGTTACATCAGTAAGGAAAATTACAGCAATATGGAAAATTATAACAGCAATAATGAAAGTTACAGCAATAAGGAAAGTTACTGCAATAATGAAAGTTACAGCAATAAGGAAAGTTACAGCAATAAGGAAAGTTACCACAATAAGGAAAGTTACAGCAATAAGGAAAGTTACAGGAATAAGGAAAGTTACAGCAATAACGGATGTTACAGCAATAAGGAAAGTTACAGCAATAAGGAAAGTTACAGCAATAAGAAAAGTTACAGCAATAAGGAAAGTTACAGCAATAAGGAAAGTTACAGCAATAAGGAAAGTTACAGCAATAAGGAAAGTTACAGCAATAAGGAAAGTTACAGCAATAAGGAAAGTTACAGCAATAAGGAAAGTTACAGCAATAAGGAAAGTTACAGCAAAAAGGAAAGTTACAGCAATAAAGAAAGTTGCATCAATAAAAAATAGTTAAATCAATAAGGAAACTTGAAGTCAGACGAGGCGGTGATGCTCAGATCACCAGGTGACATCACTAGCAACACTTCAATAACAACTTGAAGTCAGACGAGGCGGTGATGCTCAGATCACCAGGTGACATCACTAGCAACACTTCAATAACAACTTGAAGTCAGACGAGGCGGTGATGCTCAGATCACCAGGTGACATCACTAGCAACACTTCAATAACAACTTGAAGTCAGACGAGGCGGTGATGCTCAGATCACCAGGTGACGTCACTAGCAACACTTCAATAACAACTTGAAGTCAGACGAGGCGGTGATGCTCAGATCACCAGGTGACGTCACTAGCAACACTTCAATAACAACTTGAAGTCAGACGAGGCGGTGATGCTCAGATCACCAGGTGACGTCACTAGCAACACTTCAATAACAACTTGAAGTCAGACGAGGCGGTGATGCTCAGATCACCAGGTGACGTCACTAGCAACACTTCAATAACAACTTCAAGTCAGACGAGGCGGTGATGCTCAGATCACCAGGTGACGTCACTAGCAACACTTCAATAACAACTTGAAGTCAGACGAGGCGGTGATGCTCAGATCACCAGGTGACGTCACTAGCAACACTTCAATAACAACTTCAAGTCAGACGAGGCGGTGATGCTCAGATCACCAGGTGACGTCACTAGCAACACTTCAATAACAACTTGAAGCTCAGAAACTGAAACTGATACCATGAAAAGAAATAATAACCAAAAAGGCCAACGTGGGTTTAGCTGTGAGCAGCTGAACCCAGGCGAGTCACCCAGAGCAAGAGAGAAAAGAGTTTTTTGCGAGGTTCGATCCTCCGTACACTGAATGTGAGACACAGACTCCGCCATGTTTTACTTTTGTATCGTAAATTGTCTTCGAATTTTAACTCTTCAAGGGAGAGGGACGAGGTAGGGTGGGAAGGAGGTGGAGGGTGCCCTAATACTGGTGAAGGGCTCTTGATGCAAGAAAATGGAGCGGCCCTTTCCCTCTCTCTCTCTCTCTCTCTCTCTCTGTCAGACCAAACCTGATTACTCACTACCCATACCATTCCCGAGGTTATGTTTAACCTTTCCTATTAAATATCTCATATGAATATACTACTACTACTACTACTACTACTACTACCAATAATAATAATAATAATAATAATAATAATAATAATAATAATAATATTATTATTATTATTATTATTATTATTATTATTATTATTATTATTATTATTATTGGAATTAGAAGCATCCTAATGCAAGTGAAAAGACCAAAGAAAGGCAGGGGAGTGGTGTCGGTATAGCTCCAATTCCTTGGATTAAGGCCCTATCGCCTGCATTAAAGTTGTCCTCCCTGAAAGGGTGATATCTCTGAAGATTTCCATTAGTCCGTCGGAGGAAGACGCTGTGAAACAGGGCACTGCGACTTTGAGACAAATAGCCGACTTTATCAAACATTATTAGCCCTCCCCTCTATTTTTAACCTAATTTTTAACATCCATGTAGGTAGAAATCTACGAATATTGTAAATGTGTTTGAGATCTCAACAACCAACTGCATTTACTTTGCACAGAGATTAAATTCCGTCCAGTTCTTGCAGGGCATTACAAAGAAATACTGAGGAAATTCTTCTCTGTTGAATACCGAGTGAATATAAAGATTGCACGTCAAATATTGAATTGTTTAATGTATTGCAGCCCCTCAGACCTTCATATAATGTAAATGAGATCGCCTCTCTTTGTCTCCGTCTATGACCGGCTTTCTTAGAAATATTAGGCCCATTATATTTCTTGATATATTAATAGTTTCTCTGTTTGTGTCTTTAAGGCTGTCTGTCTGTCTCTGTCATGAATGTCTCTCTGTATGTCTGTCGCTCTCTGATTCTCTCTCTCTCTCTCTCTCTCTCTCTCTCTCTCTCTCTCTCTCTCTCTCTCTCTCTCTCTCTCTCTCTCTCTCTCCCTCTCTCTCTCTCTCTCTCTCCTCTCTCTCTCTCTCTCTCCTCTCTCACTCTCTCTCTCTCTCACTCTCTCTCTCTCTCTCTCTCCTCTCTCTCTCTCTCTCTCTCTCTCTCTCTCTCTCTCTCTCTCTCTCTCCTCTCTCTCTCTCTCTCTCTCTCTCTCTCTCTCTCTCTCAATCCAGGAACTTGGACACTTCGTAGGAATGCCCAGACAACTGGTTCACGGAAATCAACGCCAGAAAGTGTAAAGTTATGAACAAAGAGGAAGGACAAACCAGGGACCGAGCAGAGCCTAGGTCACACAGAAAGAGAAGGATCTCGGAGTAAACACAGTGCTGAATAATCACAAAAAGCACACATTATCCGAACAGTGAATGCTCTGTATATGGAAGTTATTACAGCAGACTCAGTAAGCAGATTCAAGTGCATGTACAATATAGCCGAAGAGGTTTGAAATCTCTAGAATCACAAAGGTTATGAGAATTATAAGAAAAGAATTCTAAGAAAAATAAATTACACAAATAGTGAGCATAACGTTTGCAGAAAAACTGTTAGAAAAAAAATATAAAAAAAAGTAAATTAAGAGCTAATAGGACATAGCAAAAAAATCTTCAACAAAAAGTTGAAATAATTCTTTTGGAAAAAATAAGTGGAATGGTGGTTAGGACTTAAATGAGACTTAAACGATATAACGAAGGTTCCTAATGATGTGAATTGAGAAAGATGAAGGATTAGCCTAGCGCTCCAACATAACGAGGGGAAGGGGGAGGTGGAGCGAGGAGAGAGGAGGGTGGGTTATGCTGGTAGAAAAGGCAGCTGTGTCATTGTTCCATTTGTTGTTGTTGTTGTTGATTTATGTTGGTGGAGGGTGGATATGCATGTTTTCATGTGTTTTTGTCGTCTGATGGGTTACGTTGGTGGGGGGAGAGGGGAGGAGAGAGGGATTTGTGGTAGAGCAGAACTGGTTGTGGGGTGACCAGAATTAATTAATACCTACATGTGAATGCATATTTTAACTTAAACTTTTATTCTTTTACTGTCAACGTCTAGGTGTGGCCACCCATCAGATTACAATATATACTCATTTTCTTTGAAAGATTAAATTATTATTTTCATTTATTTTAATATTAAGATTTGAGAAAAAATCTCTATCTCTCTGCGTATTCCATTTTCTTTGTTAAATCTGCTAAAGTAGCATATTAATGAAAGTCATATTTTAGATAACTGTTGTGGAATATCTTGTTTCAGTGGAGACTTGGGCAGACGTGTACTTATGTTTATTTATGTTTTTAAGATGACTGTTCCATTTGTTTGTGATTTGCTTGCCGGTCTAGAGGACAGTTTGTATTGCATAGGTTCAGCGAGAAAGCTCCTCACACATGTATTGACAGTTTGTAATTGCGATGATGAAGCTTTCTCAGCCCTCATTACGGAATCTAAATGCATTATTATATTTTTCTATGAAGATTTTGTGACATTATTAATTAGAATGGTATAGTGGAAAGACACTATGTGCTGTGAAGCTACTTTTCCCTCTAAATAGAACTCTGCTGACTTGTTCAGTCTCTGATGTTTCTCTCCATATGTTTTTCTACTATACTAGCCAGCAAGTCTTACCTCTCACAAGTCAGAAGTGTTTTGTGTGGTGTCAGTGACCCTGCCTGCCATCTGTTGAAGCAGATGATGTCTCTGTAATTCTAGTAGTTTTAGAAAATAATAGTAGGGAAGAATTCAGACTAGTAATTTTGAAAGTACGCTTATTATATAGTCTCCCATCCTTTAGCCATCTGCTCTATTCTTCTACCTATCTCCTTCCCTACGTTAGTCCCTAGCACCGCCTCGTCCTCTTCTTTTTCCCTCCCTCTCACTAGTAAGGCAGCAGAGAGCCACTTACCTCCATCTTGGTCACTCATAGTGAGGGGCAGAAGACCGAGTACACACACCATCTTCGCCACCACTGTTGTCGTCTTCCCCATCATCTTTTTTTCTGCTCGTCCTTGTCAGAGATTTATTCTCGTCTATTTCTTTCTTGTTCCCTTCCGAGTGATTTACTTGTTATCTTATTTTTCTTCGTTGCTTTATTTCCCTTTCTCACTTTATTTATTTCGTCTCTGATTTATACTTTGGGTTTCTCTCGGCTGCTCTGTTTTCGTTTTCTCCTTCTTTTTCGTTGATATATTTCATCATTTTATTATATCATCTTTAACTCAATGGTAAAGTATTTTTTTGTATGTGAAAGTATTCATTTTTGTTCACTGGTTTCTTACGTAGCTAATTTTCAGCTTCTTGATGTTGCTGTCTCCTATACTCTACCGTTTTGTGATTTATTCTCATATTTCAATGTTTATATTTTTTTGGATTTACTGATATTTTTGGAGTTCACTGTTTTGTGCTCAGTTATGTTTTTATTCACTTTTTTGTCTGCACTTATTTTTGATATGTGTGTTCACTTGTTTAATACGTTAAAAGAAAACAAGATTTCATGACATCTTTATTGATGTGGGTTCTTTTTTACTTGCTATAGAATCGCTGATCATCACTCTGTCTTTCCGAATAATTGTTTTATTTGGCTGTGTTTCACTTGTATCTTTCCAGTTTGGTTTGTTACTGTTCTAACTTAGACAATATTTATTCTGTTCCCTGTCTTGTTACCTTTAGTGTACTCTGAGAAAATAAACTGAACCATTTAGTTTTCAGAAGATTCGTAGTATATTTTTTTGCATTTTCGCCCTCCCTCTCGTTATATATTTACACTTCTTTTTACCTACAGTTTCTTTTGAAGCCTGTTAATCAAATATTCTCTTAGTCTCTTTTGCGCTTCAAATATATTGAATTCCTGTGTCAGTTTTGTTGTGGTAGAATTAATTTTCATAACCCGGTTTCATGTTCTTTTAGTGTGTTGCTTCACCACAGGTGTTGACCAGACCAGTGTGTGTTGCTTCACCACAGGTGTTGACCAGACCAGTGTGTGTTGCTTCACCACAGGTGTTCACCAGACCAGTGTGTGTTGCTTCACCACAGGTGTTCACCAGACCAGTGTGTGTTGCTTCACCACAGGTGTTCACCAGACCAGTGTGTGTTGCTTCACCACAGGTGTTCACCAGACCAGTGTGTGTTGCTTCACTACAGGTGTTGACCAGACCAGTGTGTGTTGCTTCACCACAGGTGTTGACTAGACCAGTGTGTGTTGATTCACCATAGGTGTTGATCAGACCCGACCCGTGTGTGTTGCTTCACCACGGGTGTTGACCAGACCAGTGTGTGTTGCTTCACCACAGGTGTTGACCAGACCAGTGTGTGTTGATTCACCACGGGTGTTGTCCAGACCAGTGAGTGTTGCTTCACCACAGGTGTTGACCAGACCAGTGTGTGTTGCTTCACCACAGGTGTTGGCCAGACCAGTGTGTGTTGCTTCACCACAGGTGTTGACCAGACCAGTGTGTGTTGCTTCACTACAGGTGTTGACCAGACCAGTGTGTGTTGCTTCACCACAGGTGTTGGCCAGACCAGTGAGTGTTGCTTCGCCACAGGTGTTGACCAGACCAGTGTGTGTTGCTTCACTACAGGTGTTGACCAGACCAGTGTGTGTTGCTTCACCACAGGTGTTGACCAGACCAGTGTGTGTTGCTTCAACACAGGTGTTGACCAGACCAGTGTGTGTTGCTTCACCAAAGGTGTTGATCAGACCCGGCCACCCGTGTGTGTTGCTTCACCACATGTGTTGACCAGACCAGTGTGTGTTGCTTCACTACAGGTGTTGACCAGACCAGTGTGTGTTGCTTCACTACAGGTGTTGACCAGACCAGTGTGTGTTGCTTCACCACAGGTGTTGACCAGACCAGTGTGTGTTGCTTCACCACAGGTGTTGACCAGACCAGTGTGTGTTGCTTCACCAAAGGTGTTGATCAGACCCGGCCACCCGTGTGTGTTGCTTCACCACATGTGTTGACCAGACCAGTGTGTGTTGCTTCACTACAGGTGTTGACCAGACCAGTGTGTGTTGCTTCACTACAGGTGTTGACCAGACCAGTGTGTGTTGCTTCACCACAGGTGTTGACCAGACCAGTGTGTGTTGCTTCACCACAGGTGTTGACCAGACCAGTGTGTGTTGCTTCACCAAAGGTGTTGATCAGACCCTACCACCCGTGTGTGTTGCTTCACCACATGTGTTGACCAGACCAGTGTGTGTTGCTTCACCACGGGTGTTGACCAGACCAGTGTGTGTTCCTTTACCACAGGTGCTGACCAGACCA
The DNA here is from genome assembly GCF_038502225.1 of Cherax quadricarinatus. Classification (NCBI taxonomy): domain Eukaryota; kingdom Metazoa; phylum Arthropoda; class Malacostraca; order Decapoda; family Parastacidae; genus Cherax; species Cherax quadricarinatus. The sequence goes on along the minus strand of NC_091294.1, from coordinate 49,129,747 downwards.
GTGTGTGTTGCTTCACCACAGGTGTTGACCAAACCAGTGTGTGTTGCTTCACCACAGGTGTTGACCAGAGTAGTATGTGTTCCTTCACCACAGGTGTTGACCAGACCAGCGTGTGTTGCTTGCCCACGGGTGTTGACCAGACCAGTGTGTGTTAGTTCACCACGGGTGTTGACCAGATCAGTGTGTGTTGCTTCACCACGGGTGTTGACCAGACCAGTGTGTTGCCTCACCACGGGTGTCCACTAGACCAGTGTGTGTTGCTTCACTGCGGGTGTTGACCAGACCAGCGTGTGTTGCTTCACCACGGGTGGTGACCAAACCAGTGTGTTGTTGCACTACGGGTGTTGACCAGGCCAATGTGTTCCTTAACCACGCGAGGTGATCAGGACAGTGTGTTGCTGCACTAAGGGTGGTGACCAGACGAGTTTGTTGCTGCACTAAGGGTGGTGACCAGTGTTGCTGCTGCACCACGGGTGGTGGCCAGGCCATTGTGTTGCTGCACTACGGGTGGTGACCGTGAGTTGTTGCACCATGGGTGGAGACCAGACCAGTGTGTGTTGCACTACGGATGGTGACCAGACCAGTGTGTTGCTGCACTACGGATGGTGACCAGACAAGCGTGTTGCTACACTACGGGTGCTAACCAGAGCAGTGTGTTGCTGCACTACGGGTGATAATCAGACCAGTGTGTTCCTGTACTATGGGTGGTGACCAGACCAGTGTGTTGCTGCACTACGGGTGGTGACCAGACCGTTGTGTTGCTGCACTACGGGTGGTGACCAGACCAGTGTGTTGCTTTATTACGAGTTTGGAGCAGACCAGTGTGTTGCTGTACTACGGGTGATGACCAGACCAGTGTGTTGCTGCACTACGGGTGGTGACCAGACCAGTGTGTTGCTACACTACGGGTGGTAACCAGAGCAGTGTGATGCTGCACTACGGGTGATAATCAGACCAGTGTGTTCCTGTACTATGGGTGGTGACCAGACCAGTGTGTTGCTGCACTACAGGTGGTGACCAGACCGTTGTGTTGCTGCACTAGGGGTGGTGACCAGACCAGTGTGTTATTTTACTACGAGTTTGGAGCAGACCAGTGTGTTGCTGTACTACGGGTGATGACCAGACCAGTGTGTTGCTGCACTAAGGGTGGTGACCAGACCAGTGTGTTGCTGTACTACGGGTGGTGACCAGACCAGTGTGTTGCTGCACTACGGGTGGTGACCAGACCAGTGTGTTGCTGCACTACGGGTGGTGACCAGGCCAGTGTGTTGTTGCACTACGGGTGGTGACCAGACCAGTGTGTTGTTGCACTACGGGTGGTGACCAGACCAGTGTGTTGCTGCACTACGGATGGTGAACAGACGACTGTGTTGCTGCACTACGGGTGGTGACCAGACCAGTGTGTTGTTGTACTACGGATGGTGACCAGACGAGTGTGTTGCTGCACTACGGGTGGCGACAAGACTAGTGTGTTCCTGCACTACGGGTGGTGACCAAACCAGTGTGTTGCTGTACTACGGGTGGTGACCAAACCAGTGTGTTGCTGTACTACGGGTGGTGACCAAACCAGTGTGTTGCTGTACTACGGGTGGTGACCAAACCAGTGTGTTCCTGCACTACGGGTGGTGACCAAACCAGTGTGTTGCTGCACTACGGGTGGTGACCAAACCAGTGTGTTGCTGTACTACGGATTGTGACCAGACCAGTGTGTTGCTGCACTACGGGTGCTGACCAGACGAGTGTGTTGCTGTACAACGGGTGGTGGTCAGACCAGTGTGTTGCTGCACGACGGGTGGTGACCAGACCAGTGTGTTGCTGCACTACGGGTGGTCACCAGAGCAGTGTGTTGTTGCACTACGGGTGGTGACCAGACCAGTGTGTTGCTGCACTACGGGTGGTGACCAGACCAGTGTGTTGCTGCACTGCGGGTGGTGACCAGACCAGTGTGTTACTGCACTATGGGTGGTGACCAGACCAGTGTGTTGCTGCACTACGGGTGGTGACCAGACCAGTGTGTTCCTGCACTACGGGTGGTGACCAGACCAGTGTGTTGTTGCACTACGGGTGATGACCAGACCAGTGTGTTGTTGCACTACGGGTGGTGACCAGACCAGTGTGTTGCTGCACTACGGGTGGTGACCAGACCAGTGTGTTGTTGCACTACGGGTGATGACCAGACCTGTGTGTTGTTGCACTACGGGTGATGACCAGACCAGTGTGTTGCTGCACTACGGGTGATGACCAGACCAGTGTGTTGTTGCACTACGGGTGATGACCAGACCAGTGTGTTGTTGCACTACGGGTGATGACCAGACCAGTGTGTTGCTGCACTACGGGTGGTGACCAGACCAGTGTGTTGCTGCACTACGGGTGGTGACCAGACCAGTGTGTTGCTGCACTACGGGTGATGACCAGACCAGTGTGTTGCTGCACTACGGGTGGTGACCAGATCACTGTGTTGCTGCACTACGGGTGGTGACCAGACCAGTGTGTTGCTGCACTATGGGTGGTGACCAGACCAGTGTGTTGCTGCACTACGGGTGGTGACCAGATCACTGTGTTGCTGCACTACGGGTGGTGACCAGACCACTGTGTTGCTGCACTACGGGTGGTGACCAGACCAGTGTGTTGCTGCACTACGGGTGGTGACCAGACCACTGTGTTGCTGCACTACGGGTGGTGACCAGACCACTGTGTTGCTGCACTACGGGTGATGACCAGACCACTGTGTTGCTGCACTACGGGTGGTGACCAGACCACTGTGTTGCTGCACTACGGGTGATGACCAGACCACTGTGTTGCTGCACTACGGGTGATGACCAGACCACTGTGTTGCTGCACTACGGGTGATGACCAGACCAGTGTGTTGCTGCTGCACTACTGGTGATGACCAGACCAGTGTATTGCTGCACTACGGGTGATAACCAGACCAGTGTGTTGCTGCACTATGGGTGGTGACCAGACCAGTGTGTTACTGCACTACTGGTGGTGACCAGACCAGTGTGTTGCTGCACTACGGGTGGTGACCAGACCAGTGTGTTGCTGCCCTACGGGTGGTGACCAGACCAGTGTGTTGCTGCACTACGGGTGGTGACCAGACCAGTGTGTTGCTGCACTACGGGTGGTGACCAGACCAGTGTGTTGCTGCACTATGGGTGGTGACCAGACCAGTGTGTTGCTGCACTACGGGTGATGACCAGACCAGTGTGTTGCTGCACTATGGGTGGTGACCAGACCAGTGTGTTGCTGCACTACGGGTGGTGACCAGACCAGTGTGTTGCTGCACTACGGGTGATGACCAGACCAGTGTGTTGCTGCACTATGGGTGGTGACCAGACCAGTGTGTTACTGCACTACGGGTGGTGACCAGACCAGTGTGTTGCTGCACTACGGGTGGTGACCAGACCAGTGTGTTGCTGCACTATGGGTGGTGACCAGACCAGTGTGTTGCTGCACTACGGGTGGTGACCAGACCAGTGTGTTGCTGCACTATGGGTGGTGACCAGACCAGTGTGTTGCTGCACTACGGGTGGTGACCAGACCAGTGTGTTGCTGCACTATGGGTGGTGACCAGACCAGTGTGTTGCTGCACTATGGGTGGTGACCAGACCAGTGTGTTGCTGCACTACGGGTGGTGACCAGACCAGTGTGTTGCTGCACTATGGGTGGTGACCAGACCACTGTGTTGCTGCACTACGGGTGGTGACCAGACCAGTGTGTTGCTGCACTACGGGTGGTGACCAGACCAGTGTGTTGCTGCACTACGGGTGGTGACAAGACCACTGTGTTGCTGCACTATGGGTGGTGACCAGACCAGTGTGTTGCTGCACTACGGGTGGTGACCAGACCACTGTGTTGCTGCACTACGGGTGGTGACCAGACCAGTGTGTTGCTGCACTACGGGTGGTGACCAGACCAGTGTGTTGCTGCACTTTGGGTGGTGACCAGACCAGTGTGTTGCTGCACTACGGGTGGTGACCAGATCACTGTGTTGCTGCACTCCGGGTGGTGACCAGACCAGTGTGTTGCTGCACTACGGGTGGTGACCAGATCACTGTGTTGCTGCACTACGGGTGGTGACCAGACCAGTGTGTTGCTGCACTATGGGTGGTGACCAGACCAGTGTGTTGCTGCACTATGGGTGGTGACCAGACCAGAGTGTTGCTGCACTACGGGTGGTGACCAGATCACTGTGTTGCTGCACTACGGGTGGTGACCAGACCAGTGTGTTGCTGCACTACGGGTGGTGACCAGACCAGTGTGTTGCTGCACTACGGGTGGTGACCAGACCAGTGTGTTGCTGCACTACGGGTGGTGACCAGACCAGTGTGTTGCTGCACTACGGGTGGTGACCAGACCAGTGTGTTGCTGCACTATGGGTGGTGACCAGACCAGTGTGTTGCTGCACTATGGGTGGTGACCAGACCAGTGTGTTGCTGCACTATGGGTTGTGACCAGACCAGTGTGTTGCTGCACTATGGGTGGTGACCAGACCAGTGTGTTGCTGCACTACGGGTGGTGACCAGACCAGTGTGTTGCTGCACTATGGGTGGTGACCAGACCAGTGTGTTGCTGCACTACGGGTGGTGACCAGACCAGTGTGTTGCTGCACTATGGGTGGTGACCAGACCAGTGTGTTGCTGCACTACGGGTGGTGACCAGACCAGTGTGTTGCTGCACTATGGGTGGTGACCAGACCAGTGTGTTGCTGCACTATGGGTGGTGACCAGACCACTGTGTTGCTGCACTACGGGTGGTGACCAGACCACTGTGTTGCTGCACTACGGGTGATGACCAGACCACTGTGTTGCTGCACTATGGGTGGTGACCAGACCACTGTGTTGCTGCACTACGGGTGATGACCAGACCACTGTGTTGCTGCACTATGGGTGGTGACCAGACCACTGTGTTGCTGCACTATGGGTGGTGACCAGACCACTGTGTTGCTGCACTATGGGTGGTGACCAGACCACTGTGTTGCTGCACTATGGGTGGTGACCAGACCACTGTGTTGCTGCACTATGGGTGGTGACCAGACCAGTGTGTTGCTGCACTATGGGTGCTGACCAGACCAGTGTGTTACTATGTCTCTTTTAATTAGATGTAACTTTTTTAAGTCTATTCAGTTAATTTTTTTTTCTTTTCTTCTTTTTTATCACTCAACATATTTTTTTTTTATTTTATAATGTGATTAATGATTTTCTTTAATGACGTAATGGTTTTTCGTCTATTTCATAAACATCACTTGATATTATCCACAAGAAATATCCCATCAGGTGTAGATCATTGTAGCAGATTGATTCGTTACCTTCACTGGAGTCTGTTCATGTATCTTGTGACGCACACATGTCTCAGTGAAACATTTCAAATTGTATTAAGCTTGTTGGTAGTGTGTTCACACAGGGACACCGGTACAAAGTCGGCGCTGCCAGGCTAGTGGCTGGTCTGCGCTGCCAGGCTAGTGGCTGGTCTGCGCTGCCTGGCTAGTGGCTGGTCTGCGCTGCCAGGCTAGTGGCTGGTCTGCGCTGCCAGGCTAGTGGCTGGTCTGCGCTGCCAGGCTAGTGGCTGGTCTGTGCTGCCAGGCTAGTGGCTGGTCTGCGCTGCCAGGCTAGTGGCTGGTCTGCGCTGCCAGGCTAGTGTTTGGTCTGCGCTGCCAGGCTAGTGGCTGGTCTGCGCTGCCAGGCTAGTGTTTGGTCTGCGCTGCCAGGCTAGTGGCTGGTCTGCGCTGCCAGGCTAGTGGCTGGTCTGCGCTGCCAGGCTAGTGTTTGGTCTGCGCTGCCAGGCTAGTGTTTGGTCTGCGCTGCCAGGCTAGTGGCTGGTCTGCGCTGCCAGGCTAGTGGCTGGTCTGTGCTGCCAGGCTATTGGCTGGTCTGCGCTGCCAGGCTAGTGGCTGGTCTGCGCTGCCAGGCTAGTGTTTGGTCTGCGCTGCCAGGCTAGTGGCTGGTCTGCGCTGCCAGGCTAGTGTTTGGTCTGCGCTGCCAGGCTAGTGGCTGGTCTGCGCTGCCAGGCTAGTGGCTGGTCTGCGCTGCCAGGCTAGTGTTTGGTCTGCGCTGCCAGGCTAGTGTTTGGTCTGCGCTGCCAGGCTAGTGGCTGGTCTGCGCTGCCAGGCTAGTGTTTGGTCTGCGCTGCCAGGCTAGTGGTTGGTCTGCGCTGCCAGGCTAGTGGCAGGTCTGTGCTGCCTGGCTAGTGGCTGGTCTGTGCTGCCTGGCTAGTGGCAGGTCTGCGCTGCCAGGCTAGTGGCTGGTCTGCACTGCCAGGCTAGTTGCTGGTCTGCGCTGCCAGGCTAGTGGTTGGTCTGCGCTGCCAGGCTAGTGGCAGGTCTGTGCTGCCTGGCTAGTGGCTGGTCTGTGCTGCCTGGCTAGTGGCAGGTCTGCGCTGCCAGGCTAGTGGCTGGTCTGCGCTGCCAGGCTAGTGGCTGGTCTGCGCTGCCAGGCTAGTGGCTGGTCTGTGCTGCCTGGCTAGTGGCAGGTCTGCGCTGCCAGGCTAGTGGCAGGTCTGTGCTGCCTGGCTAGTGGCAGGTCTGCGCTGCCAGGCTAGTGGCTGGTCTGCGCTGCCAGGCTAGTGGCCGGTTTGCGCTGCCAGGCTAGTGGCTGGTCTGCGCTGCCAGGCTAGTGGCTGCTGACATCTATTTTGAATTATTTTCTCGTGAATAAAGTCACTGAACACTGGTTTATTTTTTTCCTCATCTGTTCGCACATTTGTGAATTATGAATATCTTTAGTTTTTATATACTTCACTGCTTAGCCTGCATCTTGATTTTCATAATGATTTTCACAGCGTTTTAGCTTTTATAATTCAGTTATTATTTCATGAGTTGTGTCTTTGATAACTTAGGTTTTGCAGTATTGTCAGTAACATGTGAGTTGTGTTTATAGTGTTTCAGCTTTCACAGTTGATGGAACGCGAATATTGTTGTCCTGGCGTCGTGGGTTCATTCACTGCACAACACACAGTTGACCTGGAATACATCAAGGACACGTATTAGAAACAGACTTGGTTATATCACAATGTAAACTAAATCGTATCAGAAAGCTAGTGAAGATTTGTTTAATAATGAGTTTATCATATCATATAAATTATGAATTCTCAATGGTCAGTACGCTGAGGTCAGTGGTCACGTGTGGTCATACCTGCCTAAGCTCTTTGGAGTTAGCATGGGCTGTTACCAAGTACCATGGCTTGTTGTAGTGTTTTAGAATCTCAGGTTCAAGTGTTAAGGAGATTCTTCTTCTTCAGGAGGAAAATAGGAACCTGAAGCTTCGCATAGACGAGTTTGGGAGTGAGTGTGAAAAGGATTTAGCTGGTAAGGAGGAAATGGTCACCAGCAGTGATAGTGGCAGCTGCTTTAAGTGGCAAGTGGTTCAGAGTTCAGGAAGAAGGAAGATGAGGGGAGTTAACAGAGAACATGTGAAGGTAGGAAATAGATTCTCTGTTCTCCAAGACGAGGGTACTTCAGTGGTTAGTGAGGTTGAAGGTACCACTGATTCCCCTGCTAATCAAGGTAAGAATATTTTAATAGTAGGTGATTCTCAGGTAAGATATATGGACCATGCTTTTTGTAACAGAGACAGACAGGTCAGACAGAGAGTGTGCCTTCCTGGAGCTGGTGTTGGTGACATAGTCAGCAGGTTTGATAATATTATGGCAGGTAATGGGAACATTCCCATTATCTGTCTTAGTACACAAATAACCCGCACATAAAAGAGAGAAGCTTACGACGACGTTTCGGTCCGACTTGGACCATTTACAAAGTCACACTAACCAGAAGTGGAGCAGGACGGCTATATATAGGCAGGAAGAGGTGGTGGTGGTAGTTGTAGTAGTAGTAGTAGAAGTAGTAGTAGTAGTAGTAGTAGTAGTAGTAGTAGAAGAGGTAGTAGTAGTGGTGTTATTTATCTGTCTTAGTGCTGGGGGTAATGACATTCCGAAGGGCAGGAGAGAGGAGTTGCTGGATAAGTACAGGTCAGCCATAGAAGTAGTTAGGTCTAAGGGAGGGATCCCAGTCATATGTAGCATCTTGCCTAGAAAGGGAGTGGGCAAAGAATGGATGTCTAGGGCAACTGGTATAAATTGCTGGCTAGACAGGTACTGCAATGAACTTGCAATCCCATTCATTGATAACTGGGACCTATTCTTTGGCAAACGTGGTATGTATGCAAGGGATGGGGTTCATCTCTCTGGGGATGGAGTGGATGCATTAGCCAATTCGATTGAGAGGGTAATTGATGACTTGTCTAGGAATTTAAACTGATAGAGTATAGAGGTATGGGTGTTTGTGGGAAACAATCAGGCTACAGCAGTTATTACCGGGATACCTCAGGGATATGTTTAAAAGATAATATTCAAAATAAAGTTGGTAGTAATGGCAAATCAATTGATCAACAAACGAAGAGATATAGTAGAGGGCAACGAGTGGCTAGCTCCCTTAAGGTTTATTATACAAATAGTAGGAGTCTAAGAAATAAGATAGATGAGCGAAGATTACTTGCAAGTGTAGGTAATATAGATCTTATTGGTATAACAGAGACCTGGTTCAACCTGAAAGATAGAGAAATGCCTTCTAAATGCAACATACAGGGTTATAAACTATTCCACACTGATAGGGTCAACAGGAAGGGTGGTGGTGTGGCGATGTATGTCAGAGAAATTTAAATTGTTGTCTTAGACATGATATAAGATTAGAAACATCGAACACAGAATCTGTTTGGCTACAGTTTCTCGAGGGACTTGACAAATTAATTTTGGGTGTGATTTATAGGCCCCCAAACCTTGATAGGGGGTGTAGTAAGCTGCTATGGGACGAACTTCATAAGGCATCTAGATATGAAAATGTTGTGATAATGGAAGATTTTAACTTTAGACAAATTGATTGGAACAACATGACAGGAAATCTTGAGTCTAGTGACTTTCTTCATACGGTTCAGGATTGCTTTTTAGAACAGGTTGAGACAGAACCAACTAGAGGAAACAATCTGCTTGACTTGGTTCTTGCCAACAAAGATTCACTAATTAATAATCTTGAGGTTAATGGTGAGCTTAGGAAAAGTGATCACAAATCACTTAGTTTCAATATATCACGGAATTACCCAGATAACTGCAATCAAATCTCTGTCCCAGATTTTCGCTTGGCCGACTTCATGGGACTGAAAAATTACCAGGGTGAGCTAAATTGGGATGTCCTGACTATGGGTCAGGCAGGTGGTGTTGGTTGCCAATATGACGTTTTTCAGAGCATAGTTCTAGCTGCCCAGACAACTTTTGTTCCCAGTAGGGAAATTAGATCTAACAAAAATGATCCCAAATGGATGAACAATAGATTAAAACATCTCATTGGTCAAAAGAGAGGCATATATAGGCGTATCAAAAGAGGGGATGGGCAGTTAAGAAATCAGTACATTCAATTAAAGAGAGAAATAAAGAAATAAATAAGAAAAGCAAAAAGGGATTATGAGGCTAAGGTCGCAAGGGATTCAAAGACTAACCCAAAAGGGTTCTTTCAGGTATACAGAAGTAAGATTAGGGACAAGATTGGCCCACTTAAGAGTAACTCTGGTCAGATCACTGACAGTGATAAGGATATGCGTGTAATTCTCAATACCTACTTCCTCTCAGTTTTCACCCAGGAATATACTAGCGATATTCCTGAAATAATAGATTATGTAGAACAGGACGATAATAAACTATGCACGATTGAGGTAACTAGTGACATGGTCCTCAGACAAATAGAGAAACTAAAACCTAACAAATCCCCAGGTCCTGATGAACTGTTTGCAAGGGTGTTAAAGGAATGTAAAGAGGAACTTAACATACCTTTGACCAATCTTTTTAACATATCACTACAAACTGGCATAGTGCCTGATAAGTGGAAAATGGCAAATGTAATACCTATTTACAAGGCAGGTGACAGGTCCTTGGCTTACAACTATAGACCAATAAGCCTTACTTCCATAGTGGGAAAATTTATGGAATCAATAATTGCCGAAGCAATTCGAAGCCATCTTGATAGGCACAGATTGATTAACGAATCTTAACATGGTTTTACAAAGGGGCGTTCCTGTCTTACGAATTTACTAACTTTTTTCACTAAGGTGTTTGAGGAAGTAGATCATGGTAATGAATATGATATTGTGTATATGGACTTTAGTGAGGCTTTCGATAGAGTTTCACACCAGAGGCTATTGAGGAAACTTAAAGCACACGAAATAGGAGCAGAATTGTTTTCCTGGGTAGAGGCATGGCTGACAAATATGCAGCAGAGAGTTTGCATAAATGGGAAGAAATCAGAATGGGGGCACGTCAAAAGCGGTGTTCCTCAGGGGTCAGTGTTGGGTCCGTTGTTCTTCACAATTTACATAAACGACATAGATGAGGGAATAAACAGCGACATAAGCAAATTTGCTGATGACACCAAAAGAGGCCGTCCAATTCATTCTAATGAGGACACTAGGGCACTCCAGGATGATTTGAATAGACTGATGCAATGGTCGGAGAAGTGGCAGATGCAGTTTAATATTGACAAATGCAAAGTTCTAAATGTTGGACAGGTAAATAACCATGCCACATATAAACTAAATAATGTAGATCTTAATACTACTGATTGCGAAAAGGATTTAGGAGTTCTGGTTAGCAGTAATCTACAACAGTGCATTAGTGTTCGCAATAAAGCTAACAGAATTCTTGGCTTCATATCTAGAAGTATAAATAATAGAAGTCCTCAGGTTGTTCTTCTATTCTATATATTCTTTGTTAGGCCTCATTTAGACTATGCTGCTCAGTTCTGGTCACCGTATTACAGAATGAATATAAATGCTCTGGAAAACGGACAGAGGAGGATTACAAAGATGATCCTATATATCAGAAATCTTCGCTATGAGGATAGACTGAGGGACCTGAATCTGCACTCTCTCGAAAGGCGTAGAATTAGGGGGGATATGATCGAAATAAGGGTAAAGAGGTTTTTGTGGCATTTATGGATTTGGAAAAGGCGTATGACAGGGTGGATAGAGGGGCAATGTGGCAGATGTTGCAGGTGTATGGTATAGGAGGTAGGTTACTGAAAGCAGTGAAGAGTTTTTACGAGGATAATGAGGCTCAAGTTAGAGCATGTAGGAAAGAGGGAGATTATTTCCCAGTAAAAGTAGGCCTTAGACAAGGATGTATGATGTCAATGTGGTTGTTTAATATATTTATAGGTGGGGTTGTAAAAGAGGTAAATGCGAGGGTCTTGACAAGAGGCGTGGAGTTAAAAGATAAAGAATCACACATAAAGTGAGAGTTGTCACAGTTGCTCTTTGCTGATGACACTGTGCTCTTGGGAGAGTCTGAAGAGAAGTTGCAGAGGTTTGTGAATGAATTTGGTAGGGCATGTAAAAGAAGAAAATTAAAAGTGAATACAGGAAAGAGTAAGGTTATGAGGATAACAAAAAGATTAGGTGATGAAAGATTGGATATCAGATTGGAGGGAGAGAGTATGGAGGAGGTGAATGTATTCAGATATTTGGGAGTGGACGTGTCAGCGGATGGGTCTATGAAAGATGAGGTGAATCATAGAATTGATGAGGGGAAAAGGGTGAGCGGTGCACTTAGGAGTCTGTGGAGACAAAGAACTTTGTCCTTGGAGGCAAAGAGGGGAATGTATGAGAGTATAGTTTTACCAACGCTCTTATATGGGTGTGAAGCATGGGTGATGAATGTTGCAGCAAGGAGAAGGCTGGAGGCAGTGGAGATGTCATGTCTGAGGGCAATGTGTGGTGTGAATATAATGCAGAGAATTCGTAGTTTGGAGGTTAGGAGGAGGTGCGGGATTGCCAAAACTGTTGTCCAGAGGGCTGAGGAAGGGTTGTTGAGGTGGTTCGGACATGTAGAGAGAATGGAGCAAAACAGAATGACTTCAAGAGTGTATCAGTCTGTAGTGGAAGGAAGGCGGGGTAGGGGTCAGCCTAGGAAAGGTTGGAGGGAGGGAGTAAAGAAGGTTTTGTGTGCGAGGGGTTTGGACTTCCAGCGGGCATGTGTGAGTGTGTTTAATAGGAGTGAATGGAGACAAATGGTTTTTAATACTTGACGTGCTGTTGGAGTGTGAGCAAAGTAACATTTATGAAGGGATTCAGGGAAACCGGCAGGCCGGACTTGAGTCCTGGAGATGGGAAGTACAGTGCCTGCACTCTGAAGGAGGGGTGTTAATGTTGCAGTTTAAAAACTGTAGTGTAAAGCACCCTTCTGGCAAGACAGTGATGGAGTGAATGATGGTGAAAGTTTTTCTTTTTCGGGCCACCCTGCCTTGGTGGGAATCGTCCAGCGTGTTAATATAATATAATATAATATAATATGATCGAGGTGTATGAATGGAAAACAGGAATAAATAAAGGGAATGGAAAACAGGAATAAATAAAGGGGATGTGAACATTAAAATGGTATAAAATACCGACAGATTGTTAGGTAAGACACATATGCAACAGTTAGGTATCTTTATTATGAAACGTTTCGCCTACACAGTAGGCTTCTTCAGTCAAGTACAGAAAAGTTGATAGAAGCAGAAGATACTTGAAGACGATGTAATCAGTCCATCACCCTTAAAGTTTTGAGGTGGTCAGTCCCTCAGTCTGGAGAAGAGCATTGTTCCGTTGTCTGAAACAATACGAAGTTGAAGTGACAGGATGGAGCCTTATATAGTGCCAGGAGGTGAGACGTAGGTTGCTTTGGGAGGGCAGGTCCCTCTCAAACCCAGCCGTTCTCACTAGTAGAGGTTGTCGAAGTTGATGGTCTGTACCAAGATACCCTTGTGTTGCAGTGTCTGACAGAATGAACATTAAAATGGTATAAAATACCGACAGATTGTTAGGTAAGACACATATGCAACAGTTAGGTATCTTTATTTCGAAACGTTTCGCCTACACAGTAGGCTTCTTCAGTCGAGTACAGAAAAGTTGATAGAAGCAGAAGATACTTGAAGACGATGTAATCAGTCCATCACCCTTAAAGTTTTGAGGTGGTCAGTCCCTCAGTCTGGAGAAGAGCATTGTTCCGTTGTCTGAAACAATATGAAGTTGAAGTGACAGGATGGAGCCTTATATAGTGCCATAAAGGGGATGTAAATAGCGTTGTGAAAATTTCCACCCAAGACAGGACTCGCAGCAGTGGGTTCAAGCTGGAAAAATTCAGATTCAGGAAGGATATAGGAAAGCACTGGTTTGGTAATAGACTTGTGGATGAGTTGAACAAACTCCCGAGTACAGTTATTCAGGCTAAAACGTTGTGTAGTTTTAAAAACAGGTTAGATAAATAAATGAGTGGGTGTGGGTGGGTGTGAGTTGGACCTGACTAGCTTGTGCTGCTGGGTCTGGTGCCGTGCTCCTTCCTTGAGTGGAGGTGACCAGACTGGGTGGGTCATTGGGCTAATCCGGGGAGGAGGGGACATGGACCTGCTCCGCATGGGTCAGTAGGCCTGTTGCAGTGTTCCTTCTTTCTTATGTTCTTTGGTTAATAATGTATACGTGTATGTATGTACATTTGGGAGTGTGTGCTTGCGTACTCACCTATAAGTACTCACCTATATGCGTTTGCAGGGGTGGAGTTTCAGCTCCTGACCCGCCTCTTCCCTGGCCGCTATTGGGTTCTCTCATGGTGTTAAGAAGCTTATCGTACATCTTTTATATAGCTATGTATATATACTGATTCAATCGCTCCACTGTCCAGGTAGTTCTACTTTCTGGCCACTGTAGGGTTGAAGAAATATTTCCTAACATCCATGTGCCTCATCTGTGTTTTCATCTGTCAGACATGCCTTCGTATTCCTGTTTCCTGTCTGGAATATTTTGTCCCTGTCCACACTACTAGTTCCCGACGTACTTGATCAGGTGTTCTATAGTGGTGCTGCATACTCCAGTATGGGTCTGATGTATACCATACATAATGCCTAAGTTTCTGAGAGTACATCTTAGGTTTGCCGAACGAACATTTACTGCAGAAGTTATTCGGTTGATGTGCACATTGGGCGATATGCTCGGCATAATGCACACCAGGAAGTCCTCCTTAAGTGACGAATGCAGCGGCAATCAACCCTCCTCTTGAGTCTGTACTCCGTCGTCACTCTTCTTTGTCCATCGCAAATTTTATAACTTTGCGCACGCGCCAATTCCAGCGCCTCTTCTCGGTCACTCATTGCTTCCTTGTTGTCAGATGTTCCCTTATGCATTGCATTGACTTTCTTGTTATTCCTGCCTGCTCCTCGAACTTCATTCCAGTCTCTTTTGTGATACTGTGTCAGAAGCCTTCCTACAGTCCATAAATATGCAATGTACCTGTCCATCTCTCTCGCGTCTCACTTCTGATACTCTGTCGTAGAACTCGAGTAGATTTACGTTTGTGTGAAAGAGACAGGGTGTACTTACCTATATGTGGTTGTACGGGTCGAGTCACAGCTTCTAGACCTGCCTCTTCGCTGGCCCGAGTTGTGTCCCTTTGTTGCTATGTCCCATCTCTGATACATTCTGGCCCTGTTCACCTTCTCAGTTGCTCTCGGTATTATGTACTTCGTTTTTTTTTTTTTTTTTTTTTTTTTTTTTTTGTGTGTGTGTGTGTGTGTATACTCACCTAGTTGTACTCACCTAGTTGTGGTTGCGAGGGTCCAGTCACAGCTCCTGGCCCCGCCTCTTCAACAAGCTATGTATGGATCCTGCCTCCACTACCTCACTACCCAGACTATTCCACTTCATGACAACTCTGTGACTGAAGAAATACTACCTAACATCCCTGTGGTTCATCTGAGTCTTCAACTTCCATCTGTACCCCTTTGTTGCTGTGCCCCATCTCTGGAACATCCTGTCTCTGTCCACCTTTTCTATACCTCTCAGTATTTTATATGTCGTTATCATATCCCCCCTATCTGTCCTGTCTTTCAGTGTCGTCAGGTCGATTTCCCTTTACCTCTCTTCGTAGGACATACCCCTTAGCTCCGGGACTAGTCTTCTTGCAAACCTTTGCACTTTCTTTAGTTTCCTTACATGCTGCATATTCCAATATGGGCCTAACGTACACAGTGTACAGGGTCCTGAATGACTCCTTATTTAGATGTCGGAATGCTGTTCTTAAGTTTGCCAGGCGCCCGTATGCTGCAGCAGTTATTTGGTTGATGTGCGCCTCAGGAGATGTGCCCGGTGTTATACACACACCAAGATATACTCCATTTGTGGTCTTCTTTGCCCTTCCCCAATCTTCACGACTTTGCACTTAGTGGAGTTGAACTCCAGGAGCCAGTTGCTGGACCAGGCCTGCAGTCTGTCCAGATCCCTCTGTAGTTCTGCCTGGTCCTCGTCCGATTGAATTCTTCTCATCGACTTCACATCATCTGCAAACAAGGACACGTCGGAGTCTATTCCTTCCGTCATGTCGTTCACAAATTCCAGAAACAGCACTGGTCCTAGGACTGATCCCTGTGGCACCCCGCTCGTTAAATGTGACCACTCTGACACCTCGCCACGTACCATGACTCGCTGTTGTCTTCCTGAAAGGTATTCCTTGATCAATTGTAGTGCCTTCCCTGTTATCCCTGCCTGGTCCTCCAGCTTCCACACTAATCTCTTGTGTGGAACTGTGTCAAACGCCTTCTTACAGTCCAAGAAAATGCAATCTACCCACCCCTCTCTTGTCTTGCTGCTGTCACCCTGTCATAGGACTCTTGTAGGTTTGTGACAGGATTTCTCGTCCATGAAGCCATGCTGGCTGTTTTTGATAAGCTCATTCCTTTCTAGGTGCTCCACCACTCTTCTGATAATTTTCTCCATGACTTTGCATACTATACACGTCAGTGATACTGATCTGTAGTTTAATGCTTCTTGTCTGTCTCCTTTTTTAAAAATTGGGACTACATTTGCTGTCTTCCATACTTCCAGTAGTCGTTCTGTTTCGATAAACGTGTTGAAGATAGTTGTTAGTGGTACACAAAGCGTCTCTGCTCCTTCTCTTAGAACCGATAGAGAGATGTTATCCGGTCCCATCGCCTTTGAGGTATCTAGCTCACTTAACAGCCTCTTCACTTCTTCCTCGGTTGTATGTATTGTGTCCAACGCTTGATGGTGTATCCCACCTCTCTGCCTTTCTGGAGCGCCTTCCGTCTCTTCTCTGAACACTTCTTTGAATCTTATATTGAGCTTCTCACATACTTCACAGTCGTCTTTTGTGACCTCCCATCATTCCTTCCTCAGCCTGATTACCTGGTCCTTTACTGTTGTTTTCCTCCTGGTGTGGCTGTACAACAGCTTTGGTCAAATTTTTCTTTCCCTGCTATTTCATTCTCGTATTGCCTTTAGGCATCCCGTCTTACCTGTGCATATTTATTTCTGGGTCTACAACTGGTCTTCTTATTCTCCTGAGTCCTTTGCCTTCCATGCTTCTTCCATTCCCTAGCACACTTGGTTTTTGCCTTCCTGTGCCTTTGGGTGAACCATGGGCTCATCCTGGCTTTTTCATTATTCCTGTTACCCTTGGGTGCAAATCTCTCCTCAACTTCCTTGCATATTGTTGTTATATATTCCATCATCTTGTCTACTGACTTCCATGCCAATTTTCTGTCCCACTGAACCCCATTCAGGAAGTTCTTCATGCTTGCATAGTCCCCTTTCTTGTAGTTTTGTTTCATTTGTTTGCCCCTTCCTGCTTCCCCATCCACTTGTAACTATACTATCTATTCGAAGCTTTAAACCGGCCCACAGGGGTCTTTCATATGAGATGTCCTCAATATCTGCACTACGCAAGGAGAATACTAGGTCCAGTCTCGCTGGCTCATCCTCTCCTCTCTCTTTGGTAGTGTCCCTTACGTGTTAGTACATGAGGTTTTCCAGTACCACCTCCATCATCTTAGCCCTCCACGTTTCTTGGCCCCTTATGTGGCTCCAAGTTCTCCCAATCGATTTTCTTGTGGCTGAAGTTACCCATGATCCGAAGATTTGCCCTGCTCGCATGAGCCCTTCTGGCCACTTCAGCCAAAAAGGCTGAAGTGGCCTTGGCCTACTGCTGTTCTGTGGTGGGTTGTATTTCACTGCAAGTACAACCTTAAAACCTCCAGAACTAAGCGTTAGTATTATGTAATCTCTTGCTTGTCCTCTGTGTGTATGTGTGTGTGTGTGTGTGTGTGTGTGTGTGTGTGTGTGTGTGTGTGTGTGTGTGTGTGTGTGTGTGTGTGTGTGTGTGTGTGTGTTTTGTCTTTGTGTGTTTGTGTGTGTATTTGTGTGTGTCTGTGAATTTGTGTGTGTGTGTGTGTGTGTGTGTGTGTGTGTGTGTGTGTGTGTGTGTGTGTGTGTGTGTGTGTGTGTGTGTGTGTGTGTTTGTGTGTTTGTGTGTGTGTGTGTGTGTGTGTGTGTGTGTGTGTTTGTGTGTTTGTGTGTGTGTGTGAATTTGTGTGTGTGTGAATTTGTGTGTGTGTGTGTGTGTGTGTGTGTGGGTGTGTGTGTGAAAAGTGTGTGGATATATGTGTGTGTGAGTGTGTGTGTGTGTGTGTGTGTGTGTGTGTGTGTGAAAAGTGTGTGGATATATGTGTGTGTGTGTGAGTGTGTGTGTGTGTGTGTGTGTGTGTGTGTGTGTGTGTGTGTGTGTGTGTGTGTGTGTGTGTGTATGTGTGTGTGTGTGTGTGTGTGTGGGTGTGTATGTGCGAGTGTGTGTGTGTGTGTATGTGTGTGTGTGAATGTGTGTGTGTGTGTGTGTGTGTGTGTGTGCGTGTGTGTGTGTGTGTGTGTGTGAGTGCGTACTCACATATTTGTGGTTGAAGGGGTGGAGTCATAGCTCCTGGCCCACCCCTTCATTGATCTCTACTAGGTCCTCTCACTTCCTGCTCCATGAGCTTTATCAAACCTCGTCTTAAAACTATATATTGTTCCTGCCTCCACTACGTCACTTGCTAGACTATTCCTGACAACTCTGTGACTGAAGAAATAC
Organism: Cherax quadricarinatus; assembly: GCF_038502225.1. Lineage (NCBI taxonomy): Eukaryota > Metazoa > Arthropoda > Malacostraca > Decapoda > Parastacidae > Cherax > Cherax quadricarinatus. Next base: position 49,111,822 of record NC_091294.1, on the reverse strand, counting down.
CTCCTAACATCTCTCTGACTCATCTGAGTCTTCATCTTCCAATTGTAATCCCTTGTTTTTGTGTCCCATCTTTGGAACATCCTTTCTCTGTCCACCTTGTCAATTCCTCGTAGTGTTTTATATGTCGTTATCATGTCTCCTCTAACCCTCCTGTCCACCAGTGCCGTCAGGCCGATTTCTCTTAACCTTTCTTCGTAGGACATTTCCCTTGGCTCTGGGTTTAGTTATGTTGCAAACCTTTGCACTTCCTCTAATTTCTTGATGTGATTGACCATGTGTGGGTTCCAAACTGGTGCTGCATCCTCCAATATTGGCCTGACGTACACGGTGTACAAAGTCTTGAACGATTCCTTACTGAGACATCTTTACGCTATTCTTAGGTTTGCCAGGCGCCCATACACTGCAACAGTTAGCTGGTTGATGTGTGCCTCATGAGATGTACTCGGTATTATACTCACCCCAAGATCCTTTTCTCTGAGTAAGGTTTGCAGTCTTTGGCCACCTAGCCTATACTTTGTCGGAAGTCTTCTTTGCCCTTCATGACTCTGCATTTGGCAGGGTTAAATTCGAGGAGCCAATTGCTTGACTAGGCTTGTAGCCACTCCAGATCCCTTTGTATTCCTGTCTGATACTCATCCGATTAAATTCCCTTCATTAACTTCACATCATCTGCAAACAGAGACACTTCTGAGTCTATCTCTTCCGGTACGTCATTCACATAAGCAAAAATAGCACTGGTCCTAGGACTGACCCCTGTGGAACCCTGCTGGTCACAGGCGCCCACTCTGACACCTCCTCACGTACCATGACTCGTTGTTGCCTCCCTGTCAGGTATTCTCTAAACATTGCAATGCCTTTCCTGTTATGTTTGCCTGATCCTCTAGCTTTTTCACTAATCTCTTGTGCGGAACTGTATCAAAGGCTTTCTTGCAATCCAAGAAAATTAAATGTACCCACCCCTCTCTCTCGTGTCTTCCGTTACCTTGTAATAAAACTCACGTTGATTGTTGGCACAGGATTTGCCTTTCATGAATCCATGCTGGTCGTCGTTTATAAGCTTGTTCGTTTCTAGGTGCTCCACCACTCTCCTCCTGATAATCTGCTTCATGACTTTGCATACTACACACATCAGTGACACTGGTCTGTAGTTTAATGCCATGTGTCTGTCTCCTTTCTTAGAAATTGGGCCTACATTTGCCGTCTTCCATTCCTCAGGTAGTTGCCCAGTTTCAATGGATGTGTTGAAGATTGTTGTTAGTGGCACATGCAGCATCTCTGCTCCCTCTTTAAGGACCCACGGAGAGATGTTGTCTGGTCCCACTGCTTTTGAGGTATCAAGTTCACTTAGCAGCTTCTTCACTTCCTCCTCAGTTGTGTGTATTTCATCCAGCACTTGTTGGTATATCCCTTGTTGGTGTACCCCCCTTTTCTGACTTCACGGAGTTCTTTCTTTCTCCACTGTAAATGCCTCTTTAAATCTAATGACGAGCTCCTCACTTCCTAATCGTTTCTCGTGAGCTCCCCACCTTCCTTCCTCAACCTGATTATCTGGTCCTCTACTGTTATTTTCCTCTTGATGTGGCTGTACAACAGCTTCGGGTCTGATTTGATTTTAAATGAAATTTCGTTTTCATATTTTCGCTGGATCTCCCTCCTTATCTGTGCATACTCGTTTCTGGATCTTCAACTAATCTCTTTATTTTCCTGGGTTCTTTGTCTTTTGTAATTTTTCCATTCTCTAGCGCACTAAGTTGTTGCCTCCCTACATCTTCAGGTAAACCAAGGGCTCGTTCTGGTCTTCCCATTATTTTTGTTGCCCATGGGAACAAACCTCTCCTCCGCCTCCTTGCATTTTCTTGTCAGGTAGTCCATCATTTCGTTTACTGATTTTCCTACCAATTATCTTTCCCACTGAACCTCTTGCAGGAAGTTCCTCATGCGTGTGTAGCTCCCACGTTTGTAGTTTGGCTTTTCCCATCCTACTCCTGTTACCCTCTCCACTTGTAATTCTGCTATGTATTTAAAACTCTGAACCACATGATCAATAGCTGCAAGGGGCTTTTCATATGTGATATCCCTCAATCTTCGTGCTACTCAAGGTGAATACAAGGTCTAGTCTTGTTGGTTCATCATCTCCCCTTTCTCTGGTAGTGTCCCTAACATGCTGATGCATGAGGTTTTCCAGTACCACATCCATCATCTTGGCTCTCCATCTTCTGTGACCCCTATGTGGCCCCAGATTTTCCCAATCAATCTCCTTGAGATTGAAATTACCCATAACTAGTAATTTTGCTCTACTCGTGTAAGCTATATTGGGCACCTCAGCTAGTGTGTCCAGTGTTACTCTCTTCATATTCTTCTCTTGGCCTCCTGCAGTTCTGTGACAAGTTGTAAATCACCCCACTGACTACCTTATGTCCTGCAGACTGAACTGTACCTACTATGTAATCTCTTTCTCCAAACTCGCCCATTCCTTCTATTTCCTCAAATCCCCATCAGTTTTTAATGAGCAGTGAAACTCCTCCTCCCCCTCAGTTCTTCTATCTTTCCTCAGGATGTGATATCCAGGTGGGAAGACTGCATCTGTTATCATCCCAGTGAGTTTCATTTCTGTGACTGCTATGATGTCTGGGGACGTCTCCTGGATTATCTCATGCATTAAGTGTTCCATCCGCATTCGTGTATCAAACTTTCAACTTCTTTTTTAAAACTGTGGTCCAGGGAGAATGGTGGGGTTAGGGGAGCAGGAGCCCTGGCAGAGGCCTCTGGGGGGTTGCTTTAGGGGTGGGGTTTGTGATGAAAGGGGTGGGGGCAGTGTGTGTGTGTGTGTGTGTGTGTGTGTGTGTGTGTGTGTGTGTGTGTGTGTGTGTGTGTGTGTGTGTGTGTGTGTGTGTGTGTGTGTGTGTGTATGTGTGTGTGTGTGTGTGTGTTTTACCGTTTTGTCGAAGGAACTTGTCACTAAGACTCTTGTCCAATGTGTGTGTGTGTTAACTCAGATTAAGTTGCAACAAACAACTGTCTATGAACAAACAGAAGGATGGAAGAGGGGCTCGAACCGTGGTCCGTGTGCGTGTGTGTTTGTGTACTCACCTCTTTGTACTCACCTATTTGTGGTTGCAGCAGTCGAGACATACCTCCTGGCCCCTCCTCTTCACCCATCGCTACTAGGCTTTCTCTCTCCCTGCTCCATGAGCTTCATCATACCTCGTCTTAAAACTAAGTATGGTTCCTGGCTCCATGCCTTCATGAGGCCTGGTCACAGACCGGGCCGCGGGAGCGTTGACCCCCGGAACACTCTCCAGGTATACTCCAGGTATACTATGTCACTTGCAAGACTATTCCACTTCCTGACAACTCTATGACTAAAGAAATACTTCCTAATTTCTCTTGGACTCATCTGAGTTATCAGCTTCCAACTGTGACCCCTTGTTTTTGTGTCCCATCACTGGAACATCCTGTCTCTGTCCACCTTATCAATTACTCCCAGTATTTTATATGTTGTTATCATGCCTCCCTTATCCCTCCTGTCCTCCAGAGTCGTCAGGCCGATTTCCCTTAACCTTTCTTCATAGGACATTCCTCTTAGCACTGGAACTAACCTTGTTGCAAACCTTTGCACTAACTCTAATTTCTTGACGTGCTTGTCCAGTTGTGGGTTCCATATTGGTGTTGTATACTCCAGTATGGGCCTGACATACACGGTGTACAGAGTCTTGAACGATTCTTTACTGAGGTATCGGAACGCTGTACTCAGTTTTACCAGGCGCCCACATGCTGCAGCATTTATCTGGTTGATGTGAGCTTCAGGTGATGTGCTCGGTATTATACTTACCTCAGTATCCTTTTCCTAGGAGATCTGCAGTCTTTGGCCACCTAGCCTCTACTCTATTGTGCGGTCTTCTTTACCCTTCCCCGATCTTCACGACTTTGCATTTGGCTGGACCATGCTTCCAGCTTGACCAGGTCTCTTTGTAGTTCTGCCTGATCCTCATCCGATTTAATTCTCCTCATTAACTTTATATCATCTGTAAAGAGGGACACTTCTGAGTATATCCCTTCCGACATATCATTCACAAATTCAAAAAAACAGCACTGGTCCTAGGACTGACCCCTGTGGAGCTCCGCTCGTCACAGACGCCCACTCTGTGTGTGTATGTGTATGTGTGAGTGTGTGTGTGTGTGTGTGTGTGTGTGTGTGTGTGTGTGTGTGTGTGTGTGTGTGTGTGTGTGTGTGTGTGTGCGTCCTTCTGTTTGTACACTTCTCTATATACATTTAATGATGTGTATTAATTTGTTTAATGTGAATTAATATCTTTACAATTTCTCCTCGAATATTTCCATTTCTGCATATTTTTTCTCAATAGAAAGAATCTAATATACAAAATCTTTTCAAAATGACAACAGAGCACGTACTCTGGTTCACTGGGCTCTTACACGCAGCAAAGGATAATATATTCAACTTAACTGTTCTGTAATAGCACATCCCGATACTTGCTTGATTGCTCTCTTTCTCGTTCTGTCTCTGTCTTTCTGTCTGTCTCTCTCCCTCTGCCTCCTTCTAATATTCACCCAAAGTTAACAAAATGGATCTTAATTCTGAGCAACGTTTCGGTCGTTCCCAGTCCAATATCAAATAGTAAAACTGGATAATGGTCCAGCACGAACCGAAATATGGTCCAGTTTTCAAAACTAACTGGTAGGTTGTGAACCGTGTCACATCTCAAGGCTACGACATCCTCCCACCTCTGGAGACTCCAGCAGGGAATTTATTATTTTGGACGCTCTGAAATATTCAGCTGCCTAGATTACTGACTTAATATTTGAGGAGGAACAAACACAAGACGCTGTAACACAGCGAGAAAGACTGCATTAATATTTTTGCATTTAGTTGCACGGAGGCGCCCTTTCATGGGGATTTTTTCCTTTCAAAACACTGAGCTGGTCTTAAGCCTATATTTGGCCTACCAGAGCGCTCTTAACGGCTTGGTATGTGAAGACAAGACAATTTTTGGCTCTGAATAGAACGTTGTTACTAAGTTATTGCCTTGATAGAGCTCTACACACAGTAACGTCACAATAAAACCTTGCCTTGCGCAATTTTCTTTCTTTACTGTCAACAATATGCTTGTGTTTCCGTCATCATATCTGTCATTTTCATTGATACAGCGTCTATCCGCCTCCCTGTCTCCACTGGAATGTTTTATTAGTTTGATTGGTTTAAAACCTGTCGATTGCACAATGGATACTAAGGTTGCTCCTCGCTAATATACCCATCAAGTATTCGTTAATATCTGAAATGAGGATTGTCGAGAACTCTCAGTGCACATACACTGAAAGATGTAAACTTCTCGGAGCATATTCACTGAAATATATACATTCAATGTAGTTTTACTGAGTTATATATGCCTCCCAGAGCATGTACCTAAGTGATATACGTCTCTAAGGTATATATTAATTGTACACCCCTCAGTGTATATACACTTAATAAGAAATATATCTCTGTGCATCCATACTGAAATAAACACGTCTTTTTATATACTGTGAGATACACGTCACTTTGTAAATACACTGCAAATGCCTCATCATTACTACTTATTTAAACAGAGTAAAAGAAGGTTAAAGCAAAGACAATAGAAGCTTGTTAACAAAAGCTTGGGAACTATATCTTGAGAAAGTATTTACATTCAGCTAAGCTTCTCTGGAACCTTGTATACCATTGATCACTCTATTGACAGTTAAATATTTCAGAAAAAAAGATGAATAAAAAAACTTTCACGATCTCACAGACAGTTTTCAGTTCTTTTCTTAGGGCAAACTTGTGCAAGAGAATCGAAAGTTTTAATCGTGAAGAACTTGTTGGAAAACTTATGAACAAAATATGTCGTCTGGCTTGTTATTTGAGTTTCTTTTTTCATTTCGCCGAGATATTTATAGCCTACAGTGGAGAGGGAGAAAACCGTAGAATGTTACCTTCCAAGGGTCTTCTTGGAATGTGTGTCGCTCTCAGTGTATTTACGATGAGTTATGTACATATTTTTCTAAAAGATAAACAAATCCCAGCGTATATTCACTTGGAATCTGCATATCTTTCAGTGTACATACACGGAGAGGTGTAGGTATGTCACTGCATATATAGTGAGATGTATATATCTCTAAGAGTATATACAGTGAGATGTGTATATCTGAGTTATTACGCAATGTGTTGTAGAGAATACTGTATATAAAAAAACATCCATATATAATGTCAGTTTCCGGGATTTGGTCCGAAACCGGACGCGTATTATTCCTGGTCAGTCAGTGGCCAGGAGAGTGAGGCAGAGTTGCCAGAGCATTTTTTTTAATTTGGTAATTTTTTGAACTCTGTGGCCATGAAAAAATAAGTTTGGCCATTTATGCAAATGTGGCCACTAATTTGGCCATTTTTACAAATATTTCAAATCATCTGTATTATTTACTTAAGTTTAATATTGTTATCGCATTGTAAGGCTACCTGTTGGTACCTCACGGTGGTGACGCCGCTTGATAAGATAAGATTTCGTTCGGATTTTTTAACCCCGGAGGGTTAGCCACCCAGGATAACCCAAGAAAGTCAGTGCGTCATCGAGGACTGTCTAACTTATTTCCATTGGGGTCCTTAATCTTGTCCCCCAGGATGCGACCCACACCAGTCGACTAACACCCAGGTACCTATTTGCTGCTAGGTGAACAGGACAATAGGTGTAAGGAAACGTGTCGGAATTTCCACCCGCCGGGAATCGAACCCGGGCCCTCCGTGTGTGAAGCGGGAGCTTTAGCCACCAGACCACCGGGCCACCAGCAAACTGACTCTTACTGAAAATGTTTATTTGTTGACGTCATAATGAGCCTTTGGTAGCTGGCTTATAGTTTGTTACTATGACTCCCTCAGTAACACCAAACATGCTTGAGCTTCGTTCTGTACTTGTATAAAACAAGTACACAAAGCTCCCGTTCCCTATTGTTGCTGTAAACTTGACCCAGTTGTGTTGATAAATACCACCAAACACGCTGCAGCTTCGTTTTGTACTCGTTTAAAACACGTAAGCAACGGCCATACCAGCTTGGGTTTGTTTTGATCGTCTCTAGTAAGCTACGACGTAGACTTTTTGTTGTAAGTGTTGTTCTGTTGCGTGATATCAAACATTTACTGATAGTTCTGCCTCATAAGCTTTGATACTGGAATATTTTGCATAAACTTTATGAGCATTGTGACAAAGTACAAGTAATATGTTCAATATCGTAAGAATGTTGATTAAGTGATTTTAGTATAATTATTGAATATTCTTTTAATATCGTTTATAAACTCGATTTTTATCTTCTTTATATTTTTGTTATTTTCCTTATACCAGATTTGTGTTTCTTGTGACAGATTACTATTTTTAGTACTATAATTTGCTTTTTGTTTCTTCATTTTCTGAATTGAGATATTTTTTTATCAAAATGATTAAGTACAAAAATAAAAGAGGTGGAAGAAAATATAAAAAAAAGTTGGAGGTAAAATATTTGTGGGTGAAATCTTCTGATGATGGACAAAATGCATATTGCACGTATTGCAAAACTAACGTGCTGTTAAAACTTTATAACAGATCTGTTTATGAAAAATCAAAGAAACACCAAGATAAATCTGCCAGTACATCACAAACAACTGTAGATAAAGTTATCAAATCGTCAATAATAACCAGGGAAACCAAGCAGAAATAGAACTTAGCCTTTTAATAGCATATCATTGTTCAGTTCGTGGTGTAGATCATGTAGGTGAAGTAGTTAAGAAACGTGACAAAAATAGTGTTGTTGGTGGCATTAAACTGCACACAACCAAATATGTTGTAATTATAGAAAATGTAATTGCTGCTTCATTGAAAGAGTAACTGAAACATGATTTAGAAAGTTAAAAAGTATGTATTAAAAGTAGATGAATTTACGGATATTGCAATACAAAAGCATTTGTGCATAGATGTTAGACTTTTTGCAATGAAACAAATAAAATTAGTTTCACTCAGCATTCTTGGGTTTTATGCTTGTTGTATAGACAACAACAGAAGTGTTAGCTTCACATAATCAAACTTAAGAACTGTATAGGGTTTGCTAGTGTTGGTGCTGCTGCTGCTGCTATGGTGATGGTGCTGCTGCTGCTGCTATGGTTGGAAGTAACAATTCCGTGGACTAGGATTAGAAATGAAAATCCGAACTGCATTCAAATGAAGTGCATTTGGCACTCTCGCATTTTGTATACAACATTTTCAAAGCTGCCTTCCACTGTTAAATTCATTTGGCTGAAATTTCATCGTGGTTTTCAAATAGCAATATGAGAAGAGAAGATTTTAAGGCTTTTTTTTTTAAAGTGATGAATCCAGCAGTTGAAGATGACCAGGAACGAGATACATCCCTTTCATTTATGAAATTGTCCAAGACAAGGTGGTTAGTGAGAGGTAAAGTCTTGAATAATATACTGCTAAATTAGGAAGAATTAATTGCTTACTTCATCTGCTGTGAGCAATCAGGTCAGTATACAAGGTATAAGGCAACGTTGATAAAGGAAATGTTACAAGATAGGATGAATTATTTTTACTTTGTATTTGCTACTCCCATTGTTTAGGAGTTCGAAAGGCTTAATGTTTGTCCCAGCAAAGCTATGCTGATCCTTACGATCTTGCCAAAGAACTGCGTATACACAGAGATTGTCTTTATCAAAGGCTGTACAATGAAGACGGAACATACGAAATAGTAGAAAATGTAGACTTTGGAATTAAATTTGATCAAGAAATTAGGACGTACTTGATCAGCTTAAGCACTTCTCCCAATATGGAACATAAAAATAATAAAATAAAGTCTGTGAAATTTAGGTGCCAAGCTAAGCTTCAAGAATCGTTGAATTAAACGAACAATCGGCTCCCTGAGTCACTTAAGAACATAAAAACATAAGAAAGAAGGAACACTGCAACAGGCCTACAGACCCATGCGGAGCAGGTCCATTCATCCCCCCCCCCCCCGAATTAGCCCAATGACCCACCTCCCCGGATTAGCCCAATGACCCACCCAGTCTGGTCACCTCCACTCAAGGAAGGAGCACGGCACCAGACCCAGCAGCACAAGCTAGTCAGGTCCAACTCACACCCACCCACACCCACTCATGTATTTATCTAACCAATTTTTAAAACTACACAACGTTTTAGCCTCAATAACTGTACTCGGGAGTTTGTTCCACTCATCCACAACTCTATTATCAAACCAGTGCTTTCCTATATCCTTCCTGAATCTGAATTTTTCCAACTTGAAACCATTGCTGCGAGTCCTGTCTTGGCTGGAAATTTTCAGCACGCTATTTACATTCCCTTTATTTATTCCTGTTTTCCATTTATACACCTCAATCATATCCCCCCTAATTCTACGCCTTTCGAGAGAGTGCAAATTCAGGGCCCTCAGTCTATCCTCACAGGGAAGATTTCTGATACATGGGATCATCTTTGTCATCCTCCTCTGTACGTTTTCCAGAGCAATTATATCCATTCTGTAATACGGTGACCAGAACTGAGCAGCATAGTCTAAATGAGGCCTAACCAAGGATATATAGAGTTGAAGAACAATCTGAGGACTTCTATTATTTATACTTCTAGATATGAAGCCAAGAATTCTGTTAGCTTTATTGCGAATTCCTACCGTTATTCTAAGCCAAACAGAAAAGGGAAAATTTCTTGATCTGCTATATTTCCACCAGCTAATAGACGATGTTGATGTAGTCGAAGACCAATACAGAAAAATGACCTTGTTGCCTGTAATGAAGAAGGAAACTTCAAACAAGATAGAATCCCTAAGGGAAGTTTACAATTTTGGCAGCAGTATACAAACACAATAATGTTAAAGAACTGTCGAATTATGCCCTAACATGCCTTATCGTGCCAGTAAGTAACGCAATAGTTGAACGAATTTTTTCTTATGTAACATCTATCAAAACTAAACCCAGAAACAGGATGCAAATTAAACTGCTGGATTCAATAGTAAGAATCCGCTCATTAAGTCATAACAATGTGTGCTGCCAAACTTTAAAAACACTCCCGCAATGCTACAAATACACAACAGCAAAACCCTTTACGACTCGATTGCAGAAAAAGAAGAACAAGATATTCATTATCTTGAGGAAGTAATGTCGATATAATAGCTGCTGCTTTTCACTGTAAGTATTTTAAGTTTAATTAAAAATATTTTTGATATGTAATCGAATATATAGGCATAATTTATGCATATTTAATTCTTGGTATGTTAATTCACATAATTCAATAATTTTATATCTTTGGCCATATTTTTGGCCCAATACTTTTCTTTAAATTTTGGCCATAAGCTGTTGTGTTAATCTGGCAATCCTGGAAGTGAGGAGTGTTTGTGGGGGAGTACGAGAACAGCGGCGGCTGAAATAAGTCTTCTTGGTATGGTGTAGGTATGTGGTGTTTTTGGCCAAGTCTAGGCCATAGATTGTTTTATTGTTGTTATACTCTCACGATTTTCCTTTAAAGCCCTAGTGTGTGCAGGGAAGCCTGTGTTTTGGAGAGTATATATAATGTTTTGACTGCAGGCTAAGTGGCCAGCAGAAAAGGGAAGGGGGTGACATAAAGCCACCCTGTTGTATACTATTTTGTTTTACTCACTAATAGCAGTGTGCTAGTGAGTTTATGTGAGTGAGTAAGGGTATATTGGTGTGTGATTTTTTGTATAAAGTTGGTTATATATGTAAGATTACTATAATATATATATATATATATATATATATATATATATATATATATATATATATATATATATATATATATATATATATATATATATATATGTATATATATATATATATATATATATATTGAAGATTGAGACATTTATGCAGCATATGGGAATCTTTATTCAGGAAACGTTTCGCCACACAGTGGCTTCATCAGTCCAATACAAAGAGGAAGGCGTAATGAGAGGAGGAGTATGAGGTAATCAGTCCCTCAACCTGGAGTCGATGTGTTCAGTCCATCAATCTTGTAGAATGTACAGCATAGGGCCGTAGACGTGGCTTATATACTGTAGTGAGGTGAGGTGAAGCAGGTGGAGGCAGGGTCATAGTGGTACCATCCACTAGTCGAAGTAGGTCTTTGTCCAAAGGTTGAACAAGTGTTGGGATCTTGTTACAAAGAATTCTTCAACACTTGTTCAACCTTTGGACGAAGACCTACTTCGACTAGTGGATGGTACCACTATGACCCCGCCTCCACCTGCTTCACCTCACCTCACTACAGTAAATAAGCCACGTCTACGGCCCTATGCTGTACATTCTACAAGATTGATGGACTGAACACATCGACTCCAGGTTGAGGGACTGATTACCTCATACTCCTCCTCTCCTTACGCCTTCCTCTTTGTATTGGACTGATGAAGCCACTGTGTGGCGAAACGTTTCCTGAATAAAGATTCCCATATGCTGCATAAGTGTCTCAATCTTCAACTTGTCGGTTTTTCAAACCATTCATCACAACTGTCAGACACTGCAGCATCATGGGATCTTGTTACAAAGAATTCTTCAACACTTGTTCAACCTTTGGACGAAGACCTACTTCGACTAGTGGATGGTACCACTATGACCCCGCATCCACCTGCTTCACCTCACCTCACTACAGTATATAAGCCACGTCTACAGCCCTATACTGTACCATAGTATTGTGAACTGTACTTAACAGTGGTGGCCTGTACTTAACTCTGTGGTAGGAAGACTCGTATTACGACAATCCATTGATACACACTCAGTTCACGGAGTTCACTACCTTATCACAAGATAGGCACATGGCTTCTGCCGAAAAGAAGAGGCCACGATGCTCCATGAACACGATGGAGGACTCAGATTTGGAAATTATTTTTTATTAATTTTTTTTATTATCACACTGGCCGATTCCCACCAAGGCAGAGTGGCCCGAAAAAGAAAAACTTTCACCATCATTCACTCCATCACTGTCTTGCCAGAAGGGTGCTTTACACTACAGTTTTTAAACTGCAACATTAACACCCCTCCTTCAGAGTGCAGGCACTGTACTTCCCATCTCCAGGACTCAAGTCCGGCCTGCCGGTTTCCCTGAATCCCTTCATAAATGTTACTTTGCTCACACTCCAACAGCACGTCAAGTATTAAAAACCATTTGTCTCCATTCACTCCCATCAAACACGCTCACGCATGCCTGCTGGAAGTCCAAGCCCCTCGCACACAAAACCTCCTTTACCCCCTCCCTCCAACCTTTCCTAGGCCGACCCCTACCCCGCCTTCCTTCCACTACAGACTGATACACTCTTGAAATCATTCTGTTTCGCTCCATTCTCTCTACATGTTCGAACCACCTCAACAACCCTTCCTCAGCCCTCTGGACAACAGTTTTGGTAATCCCGCACCTCCTCCTAACTTCCAAACTATGAATTCTCTGCATTATATTCACACCACACATTGCTCTCAGACATGACATCTCCACTGCCTCCAGCCTTCTCCTCGCTGCAACATTCATCACCCACGCTTCACACCCATATAAGAGCGTTGGTAAAACTATACTCTCATACATTCCCCTCTTTGCCTCCAAGGACAAAGTTCTTTGTCTCCACAGACTCCTAAGTGCACCACTCACTCTTTTTCCCTCATCAATTCTATGATTCACCTCATCTTTCATAGACCCATCCGCTGACACGTCCACTCCCAAATATCTGAATATGTTCACCTCCTCCATACTCTCTCCCTCCAATCTGATATCCAATCTTTCATCACCTAATCTTTTTGTTATCCTCATAACCTTACTCTTTCCTGTATTCACCTTTAATTTTCTTCTTTTGCACACCCTACCAAATTCATCCACCAATCTCTGCAACTTCTCTTCAGAATCTCCCAAGATTCAGAATCTCCCAGATTTGGAAATGTGGGGAGAAATTCTAGCGAAGAAGTTGCGAGAGGAAGAGGAAGATCCTGCTCACATTGTAGCAGATCTGACAGTCCCAACCATGGAGCCAGCGACAATAGAAACAGGTGCGGAAATAAACACCGCACTCCCCGAAAACCAAGAGACATGGAACACTGTGGACAACAAGAAGAAGCGCCGTCCGTCCAAGGAGCAGGCAAACCAGCTCAACCGACCTGGCAAATTCAAGGTGAAGTCTTACGGGGACCACAGAACCCACTATGGCGTTGTTTCATACCTGGAATCACGACACAACCTGAAGTTCAAGATATGGTTCAACTTGAGGGGAGAACCAATATTGACTCCTCTCAACAAGGAAATGTATACCACCTTGAAGAGAGTCATGGAGACAGATCGCTCATTCACCCTGGAGGAACTGGACTCTCGGCAGAAGATCACCAAGGGTGTAGTGATGCGATACCCGCTGATGATGCCCATCGAGGCAGTAGCAGCTCACCCCAGTGTGGTGTCAGCTCAACGTCTCAAGGCAAAGACGGCAGGCAACGCACCAACCAGACAGGTCCTCATTCAGCATGTAGGACCACTGCCATCCCAGCTGGACCTCGGTTCTTGGGGCAGGTACGATGTCAGGACCTTCACAGCAGAACCAGTTCGCTGTTTCAAGTGTCAGCGTTATGGACACCTGGGTGCACTCTGTCCGAACAGAGTAATCTGCGGTGTCTGCAGCCAGCACCACCCTACCGAGGAATGCATCACCAAGCTGAAAAATGCATCGCCACCCACTCCACAATGCCCGAACTGCAGGCAGAAACACCATGCCTGGAATCCTCGATGCCCCGAGAGGCTCGCCAGAATTCAAGAAGTCTGGAAGAGCCAAAAACTCGGCAACAGGCTACGACGGATCATCACTCTCAGCAAACGATGGGTGCAGAGAAACCTGCCATACCGCAGATCTCTCAGCAGCTAACCCAAGTCAATGCCCAGGAATTCCCAACCCTAGAAGCCTCAACCAGGCGTCAAGGTCAAGAACCTCCTGCACCCCTACCTCAACGAAGAAACAGAAACAGGAGGAACAGGAGGCGTCAACAGAGTGCATCTGGTCAATGCGATCAGCAGGCGGCACTAAACGAGCCCCCACCGGCCATAGCACGACAACGCAGGCACTCCTTACCCGGCACAGGCGCTTCGCAGACTCAACTGGCACCTCACCAGCAGATCCCGGCTACCCAACCTGGTATACAGCAACAGACCACGGTGCATACAATAAAGAAATCCAACCCTCAGCAGTCCCTACAGACCACAACAGCCCAGATAATATCCACTGTTTCGAACCCAACTCCAAAGCAGGCCCTCACCAGGGAGGATCTCGTAGCACTCATCAAGGTGTTCACGGATCTTATTTGCAACACAATCAACTCCACGGAACAACAGAGCGCATTCCGGCAGATGGTCAGTACGCTCCTGAGAGTGTGCTTTCTGACCGAAGAGGAGACAGTGGATGCCATGAATTTGCAGGTTCTCAGAGCGGGCAGGACTCAGTCTCCAGCTCAGGAAACAACAGCGATGGAATAACCTCGGTACCAAATCACACCCTCAAGGTCCTACAATGGAACATTCAGGGCCTGAGGGGCAAACAGCACCTCTTGCTGGAGGCAGTAATTCGGGATCGGGTTGACATCGTCTTGCTACAAGAAACTCTGACTGTCCCGACTATGTGCCCAAGACTACCCGGTTTTGCTGGGTATTTTCGGCACATGGACCCGGGCGTTCACTGCAGAGGCACAGCTGTATTTGTATCCAATACAATACCTCACGAGGTTATAACCAACCCTGTGGACTGTGGGGAGGATGTCGAGGTACAGGCCATCCTTGTGCACATACCTGGGGCGCCCATTACCATCTATAACATCTACAAGAACCCAAGACACACCCTCGACATTGCAGAGCTCCTCGCACTAGCACGCACTGAGTGTATTATTGTGGGTGGAGATTTCAACGCACATCACCCAATGCTGCACTCTCACTCAGCAACCAATGCTGCTGGCAGACACATAGCAATGCTCCTACACGATATTCCAGAGGTAAAGTTGCTAAACAATGGAGACCCCACACACCTGTTGGGTGGCTGCCTCGACCTTACCTTCGGGTCAAGACAACTCGCAGCAGGAGCCACATGGGAAACTCATCCTCACCTTGTCAGTGACCACTTTGCAGTGATCACCACCTTCAACATCAACAGGCCTCCCACAGTTGTGCTGCCTCCTAGATGGGACGTAAAGAGGGCCAACTGGAAGGTGTTCCAGGATTATCTTCATGACTGGTGGTCCACATACTCTCTATCTGAAGACTGTGATACGGCTGAACAGGAGCTAATCACTGTTCTCATCCAGGCAGCAGAGTGCGCAATTCCAAAGAAGTCCGCAGGACGCACTCACAAAAGAGACTGGTGGTTCTACAACGACGAGGTGCGGGAGCAGAACCACCGCATCAACTCTTTTAGGAAGCTATACAGGCGTAACCCTACGGCAGAGAACAGGAATACTCTGAGAGCCATTGTGCAGCATGCCCGCAGAGTCTCTCTCAGAGTAAAAACTGAGAAATGGCTGGAGTGGTGCTCAACATTCGGGCATCACACCACCTTATCTGAGATATGGGGCAAGCTCAACATAGCAACTGGCAAGAGCAAGCCGAGGCCACCAGCACACCCGAACCCATCCCAGGAAGCTGAGAAACTAGTGGAGCTTTTCACTTCCAGGGGAGCCTCCACTCAGCTCCCACAGGACATCCGGAATATACAGACGGATCTTCTGCCACAGCGCCAGCTAACGATACAAGCTGCATGTGAGTCGGAAGATGTGACTGATGAAGACCTCACGGACTTGGAACTCCGACGTGCCATTAAGAACACAGGTGACACTGCCCCGGGCATCGATGGTGTTACATACTCCATGATTGCACGGGCTGGGCAGAGTGGATGGGAGGCCATACTAGACGTCATTAACAAGTCGTGGAGGGCCAGGACACTCCCAGCAGCTTGGAAGAAAGCTACCATCGTACCAATTCCAAAGCCCAAGGACCCAGGCAGTATGAGACCCATATCGCTGACCAGCTGCTTAGCCAAGACTGCTGAGAGGATGGTGTTAAACCGCCTCCTATGGAAACTTGGACCCTCTCATCATCACATATTTGGCTTCACCAAAGGAGTGGGTACAGCAGAGTGCATAACCACTCTACTAAGCCAGATTGCTGATAGTAACAAAAAACCTAGTATTGTCGTCTACCTCGACCTTGAAAAGGCATTTGAGCTAGCCAGCCCCACAGCAATTCTGGCAATACTAGCTCGGAAGGGAATCAAAGGACGCCTCCTGGCCTGGATAGAGTCCTACCTTAGGGGCAGGCAGGCCTGTGTCAGCTTTCAGGGACACTACTCTTCCTTTAAATCCCTGGAAAACGGTACACCACAAGGAGGTGTGCTCAGTCCTACCCTGTTTAACATCCTTATGCAGGAACTTGTGAGCCTTCCCTTTCATAGTGGTACACAGCTCCTCAGCTATGCTGATGATCTTGCACTCGTAGTGAATGGGAAAGGCAATTTAGAACGACAGGCTCAGAGAGCTTTGGACCTAATTACGCAGTCTTGCAAGGAACTAGGCCTCAAGATCTCGGCCGAGAAATCTCTTGCAATGATGTTCAAGGGACCAGATCCTGTGAATAGATTACGTATTCAGGATATAGAACTTGAGTGGACAGGCTCCTACCTGTACTTGGGAATCTACATTGATAAAAAGCTGACCTTTCAGAAACAGGCCGAGTATGTCAGGTCACGTGCTCTACTCAGACTCAACGCCATGAGAGCCATGACGAGGCACCGTGCAGGGGCAAGCAAAGATGTACTTCGCTTGTACTATATACAAGCTATACGCTCGCTCATTGACTACGGTGCACCGGCGTTAGCTCATCTCTTCCCGCAGAGCAGGCAAAGGGTGGAGGTCGTACAAAATCAGGCGATAAGAACTATGCTTGGGGCCCCCATCTGGACCAACACAGTATGTCTCAGATCTGAGGCCCGGCTTCCTTCCTTGGCTGACAGAGTAAGATACATAAACGCCTGCAAAGTGGCCACGATTCTGCACAGGCAGCAAGGTACCCCACTAAGGAGACGGATATTGACAACCATGGCACAAGATCCCACACTCTTCACGGACTACTCCTGGATTCGTTCGTTTTGTGCTGCTGGGCGGAAGCTGCTGCCTATACAACTACTCCTTGAGAAGAGTTGTGACCTTCCTGTTGCTGGGTACCATCCACCACCTCCCTGGCGCCCAGATCCAGCCGATGTTTGCATCATGCAGCTACCCATCTCTAAGCGTCTCTGCAGTCAAGACACCCTCAGCAATCATGCTGAGACAAGCATGGCACTGGCAGAGGGAGGCACATGTGCAGTGTATTTCACAGATGGTTCTGTCGACCCTGACAGGAAGAGAGCAGCAGCTGGACTGTACCACAATGGTCACACACAAGGCTGGCGACTCCCTGACCACTGCACGATCCTTCAAGCTGAGCTGGTGGCGATTCAGCAGGCATTGTCACATGCCCTACGACATCGACTCCGACCTGTCATACATGTTGATTCCACCTCTGCAATCAATGCCCTCTCCCATCCTCAACCACAGGACAATGTTCACCTCATCACATCGATCCTGAGCATAATGACAGCCTTAGAAGTTCAGGGTAACAGATCGACATTGAACTGGATCCCCAGCCATGCTGGCATCCGGGGAAATGAGGCGGCAGATGATGCAGCCAAGGCAGCAACAGACTATCCACATGTTGGGATTACTGTCCCAATCAGCCTACGACAGACCAAACTGGTGGCTGCCAGAGCCATGAAACTTATGGGGGAGGTCTTAGGTGATACCCCATCTCAACAGTGGTACCGAGCAGCGACTCAGGGAGAACCCCCTCCATATGATAGAAGCTGGTCCAGAGCGCAGTGTACCGCCATCCATCGGCTTCGTTTGGGCTTTCCCACAGCCAAGATGATGGTAGACAAGGCTGAGGAGGAGATGTGCCAGTACTGTCAGCACGTTGTCCAGCGGCCCCTAACACACTATCTTCTGGAGTGCGAAGTTACTGAGACACTCCGCAGGCAACTAGGAGTGATATTCCCTCCCGAAGAGGAACCAGAGATGACTGCGGCCACACTAGTGTACCATGGAGTCAACGAACCAGACAAGCTGTTACCTGTGATAACGACATATCCTCCTCCTCGCTAGTGTCCATAGTTAGGAGTACATACGGTGTTGTCGCTTATGAGATGCACCAGTTGAACTGACCAGAAGAGTGCTTGAACAGCATATGTCGCATCATTGTAGAAACCTTTCTCCCTCGGGAGCCAGAGACGGGTCATCGCAAGATTGAGACCCGTGCCAGGACTACGGTCTTGGCGAACATTATACATACCTATGCTGTACATTCTACAAGATTGATGGACTGAACACATCGACTCCAGGCTGAGGGACTGATTACCTCATACTCCTCCTCTCCTTACGCCTTCCTCTTTGTATTGGACTGATGAAGCCACTGTGTGGCGAAACGTTTCCTGAATAAAGATTCCCATATGCTGCATAAGTGTCTCAATCTTCAACTTGTCGGTTTTTCAAACCATTCATCACAACTGTCAGACACTGCAGCATCATGGGATCTTGTTACAAAGAATTCTTCAACACTTGTTCAACCTTTGGACAAAGACCTACTTCGACTAGTGGATGGTACCACTATGACCCCCTCCACCTGCCTCCCTCACTACAGTACCTGCTTCTGTACCTCACCTCACTACAGTATATAACGCCACGTCTACGGCCCTATGCTGTAAGGAAGGATTTACAAAATATTAATAATAATAACTTTCTTCAGGTGTAATTAATACAATTTTTTTCTGCCTGATTTTTGTATGTGAACAATATTTTTTCTGCCTGATTATTCTCTGTGAATAATAATAATTTAATGAACCTATGTGCTTTGCTGCGTGATTTATTTTTTTTATACAGTTAATTTCTACTCTGGTGGCCTGGTGGTTAACGCTCTCGCTTCACACGGTGAGGGCCTGGGTTCGATTCCCAGCCAGAGTAGAAACATTGGACGTGTTTCTTTCCACCTGTTGTCTATGTTCCCCATCAGTAAAAATGGGTACCTGGGTGTTAGTCGACTGGTGTGGGTCGCATCCTGGGACACTGACCTAAGGAGGCCTGGTCACAGACCGGGCCGCGGGGGCGTTGACCCCCGGAACTCTCTCCAGGTAATCTCCAGGTAATCTGATAAGCAAGTGTTTTGTGCTATTAATTTCTAAGATGTCGGTGAGCAGTAGAGATTCTAGTGGTGAGAGAGGACTGGTAGGAAATCCTGGATCAAACCCCACTGCTAATTATGAACGTAATGACGCATAGATATTAAGACTAAAATTAGCTCTAATTATGGAAGAAAAAATCTGAGAAGGATTGAATGTACTAAAATCCTGGAAAAGAAAGAGTTAGAAATCTTTAGAGCTAAAGAGAGAGAGAAAGATAGTTTGTTGCTTTACTAAATGGAACAGGTAACATGGTAGACATTTAATTTGGAACAAGCTATAAAGTGTGTCCCAAAATTTTTGGAAAAAGATTCAGATTACTGTTTCACACTGTTTGAAAAAAATAGCAAAGTCCCAGAAGTGGCCAGACCGTAACTGGGCGACATCTGCAAGAACCCAGTTACTTGGTAAAGGGTTACAAGCTGTTAACTCTCTAGATGAGAAGGAGTTTTCAGATTATGAGAAGATGAAGGATGTTGTGTTATTGGCTTATCAGATATTGCCAGAGAGGTATAGGCAGTAGTTTAGAGGATAAATTAGACACATGTGCAACACTTGGGTATCTTTAATGAGGAAACGTTTCGCCACACAGTGGCTTCATCAGCCCGTACAGAGGAGAACGGTGAAGAACAGGAGGAGTTTGAGGTAATCAGTCCCTCAGCCTTGAGTCGATGTGGTCAGTCCATCAATCTTGAAAAGAATACAGTATATGTGCGAAGAAGTAGCTTGTATACCGTAGGCAGGAGAGGTGCAGCAGTCGTAGGTGGTGTCACATTTGTCCAGTGTGGAAGTAGGTCGTGCCCAAGGGTTAGGCAAGCTAAGAATTCCCTGTATTAAGATCCCAAGATGTTGCTGTGTCAGACAGGAATGTAGATGAATGGGTCAGAGAACCGACAAGTTGATAAATTAGACACATGTGCAACACTTGGGTATCTTGAATGAGGTGGTATCACATTTGTGACACCACCTACGACTGCTGCACCTCTCCTGCCTACAGTATATAAGCTACTTCTTCGCACATATGCTGTATTCTTTTCAAGATTGATGGACTGACCACATCGACTCAAGGCTGAGGGACTGATTACCTCAAACTCCTCCTGTTCTTCACCATTCTCCTTTATATGGACTGATGAAGCCACTGTGTGGCGAAACGTTTCCTCATTAAAGATACCCAAGTGTTGCACATGTGTCTAATTTATCAACTTGTCGGTTCTCTGAACCATTCATTTACAGAAGTTTAAAGGTTTAAAGTTTCAGGAAGGACAATCCTTGGTGGAGTATGGAAAGATGTCGCTGCTGACTAAATGGTATCGCTCCAATGATGTTATAGGTGCTTATGCAAGTGTAATTACTTTAATTTTACTAGAGGATCTTTTGAACAGTGTTCCTCCTGACCTTAAGGCATGTCTTGAGGAAAAAACTTAATGATTTTTCACCATGCTCTAGAGTTGGGTGAAAGGGTTTTAGCCAACCAAAAAGTTGGAAGTAGTTATCACCCAGGCCAGGTTAACAATAAATTTTCTCCACAAGCTAGGAGTAAGAAATTTCACAGGTTTAAGCCAATTTTTTTCCAGCCTCATAATCCAAAGAGTCAGTCTACTAACCACCAGAATCCTGGTTCCCAGGCATTTAAATCTTCTTCTCAGTTACCTGCTCGAGAAAGTGGTAAATCAGTTTTAGGTTTAAGAAAATAGGAAACAGGTATGAAAAACCCAGTTCCCCACGGGCAAAGGACCCAGCCTACTCCAAATGGGCATGACACTTGTAAATCTAATTTTTGTACTTGCTGTAAAAAAAAGGCCACAGGCAGCAGAGTTGCAGAAAGATGCATAGCGACCAGGCTGCTGCACAGGCTTTTCAAGTAAGTACACCAGTTACACAGACGGTAGCCAGTATTGAAGTTTTACCTCAGAGTAGACCAGGTAAGCCAGCTGTTTTAGACCTTCGGATGAAGGTCTTTTCAAGTAAGTCCACAGCGGCTTTGCATCAAAATGAAGGTAGAGTAGAAAGTATTATGTCTTTAAGGAACGGATGTAGCACATTCTTCCTCTTGCGCAAGGATGTATTACCAGTGTCAGAAGATACACTGAATTAGATATTGTATTGAAAGGAATAACCGGATCTACTATTAGGTCTCCAGTGCATACGTTGTGGGTGAAGTCTTCTTACCAGTCTGGTTACCTACCTGTAGGTATTACAGATGATATACATTTTGAAAGGGTTGACATACTTCTAGGCAACAATGTAATGGGTTTCCTCAAAAGTGAGGTTTAAAGGTAAAAACTGAAGGTACTGTGACTAAAAAAATTTCAGTGTGTACTACGTCTAGCCAGGTGAGCAAGAGAAGAACTTCTGTGCCTCGCCTTGTTCTTTTTTACTGACTGTGGTGACAGTTTGGGCCTGGGGAGCCTGTTCATTGAGTCTGACCTGCAGGAGACTCTGGGCAGGGGTGAAGCGGCCCAGGTCAAACCCGGTTTGATGGTGATGGGGGGTCTTGGTGCTGGCATGGGACTGGATACCCTGACTCTGAGGCAGCTGGTTGAGGTCCAGGGATGTGGTGACTCTCTGAAGGCTATTCAGTTGCCAGCTGTTACAAAGTAAGTGGTTCCCAAATTTAACAAATGTTTATTTTACAGAGTATGTGACCAAGCAGTCCTGCCGGAGCCATTTGAGTATAAGGTCCTGCATATTTTACAGATTCCCAATGGAAGATATTTCAGTATTGAGAAGGGAGAGCTGGATAATAAATCTTTACCAATCACTTATCTTCTTACCAGGTTACTTGAGTTCCTAACCCTTCTTAACAATTTTGTGTGTGGTTTTGAGATTTCCAGTGAAATATTTTTGTCAGTCAGGCTTTGTATAAGCCAACTAGAAGTCAAATTTTATAAAATGTCATATAGTTTTGAGAGACTTATGTAAGAAACAATCTAGCAATGTCTATCACTCTGAAAGTCAAAGAAAAGTAGAGTGGTTTCACCAGTCTGTCAGGACGATGCATGTTTGTTGTACCCAGTACCAGAAGGACTGGGATGAGGGTATTCTCCTCCTTTTAATTGTCGTGCGGGGAAGCACTCTGGAATCATTAAGTAATGGGCTAGGTGAGGATGGTGATGCTTTCCCCTCGGAGTTTTTTCTCAGTTTCAGTGACTGTTTGGCTAAGATGAGGTGGACGGCACCAGTGAACCAGTCTGCCAGTCTGACCAGGATGACGTAGGACCATGAGGTGGTGCTATATGATCTGGAGTCTACAGAGGTGGCGTTAGTATTGGAGCCGGCTCCTGGTGGATGACGTTTCTGAAGAAAATAAAACCCACACACCCGATCAGAAAAAACCCGTATGGCTACCTTCATCAGCAATCTCCAATGACCAATATTATGAAAGGTAAAGTACAAGACTTTGAAAAGTATAATTTTGATGTTTGTGTAGAAAAGCTTGGTGAGTTTTATGACGTTAGAAAAGGGGGCATGGATCCCCATGAGGTAAATGTAGCTGAGCAATTTCAGCAGATTTTGGGGAGAATAAACTTAACTTAATTGAAAAGTGGTGTATAAAGTTGTGGGGAGAGATGTATATGGTGGAAGAGGTGAATTTTTTTTTTTATATTTGCACTTTACTCAGCAAGAGTCAGTGGACATTGCCCTTCAAGGGTCTCACACTAGATGACACTCTCAGCATGTTCACTGACTGCCGCAAAATAAATTTGATAACTAATGCTGAAGGGTTTCCTCTTACGAATAATTTCATTGATATACTAGATTGAAAAGTTGTGAGTATGTGGCAGGGTTATTTGATTTCTATGACCCAGTGTGCCAATTATATCTCTATGTTTGAAATTGCACTCTACAGGTTCTCTAACTTTTTTTTGTATTACTTTAAATGTAATGTGAAATTGATTTATACAGCCTGGTTGCAAAGTGATAATAGTATTAGTGCTCCTGTAATGACTAGTTTCGTTGTTGCACTGCCATTGTCTCTGCAAGCAGACGCCAGTTCTGCTGGTGTTAGTGATGCGTTGTTGAAAAAAACAGCAGGACAATTACTGCCCGTAAACTTAAAAGTCGCCAGAGAATTTATGCCATAACAGAAAAGGAGGCTTTTGTTTTGTGTTGATTGTGCAGATTTTGTTTCAGTATAGTGGCCACAGTCCTACATTTCCTTCACTTACCGAGGAACCACACTCAGATGCTCATTGGTGATTCGTTATGTGAAGGGGATAGAGAATGTGATTGCTCACGTATTTTCTTGTGTGTACTGTACATAAAGTAGTGTGAAAAACATTTATCTGCTCTCGTTTAGCAGTGTTTGCAGTAGCTGAGTAGATAGCATTTCTGACCTCGTAGGGAGTGTCAGATTTCCCAATAGTGTCGTGTGTTTTTGGTGGTAATCACATCAGTACATGCCTAGGTAAGGTATAAGGTGTGGACGGTGAGGCCTCAACTGTATTATGTTGGTGTATGGACTGCATAGTAGTGGTATGGTGTTGGCGGTGAAGCCTCACCATTTTTGGGTCATGAAAAGTGACCCTGTGTGTTTAGTATGTTGTGTTTCTCCAGGGCCCACCTGCTTTTTTGGCTCACCAAGTGGGGTGACTCCAGGGTTCATTGGAATGACAGTACAAGCGAAGGACTGGGAGGCCCACCTTTTGAGAGGTCAGTGTGTTTTTCAAGGTCACAGTCCCAGCGACACAATTTATATGTGACTAACTACACAGTTTTGAAGTCCGGTAATTTTCTCTCCCGTGCTCTCTAATTTCTCCCAGTGGTGTTTTGCATATCCAGTTTTGCTTATTGCATGTTGCTAATGTACTTTCTCTTTGTAATAATATGTATACTAACTTTTTGTACTATTTCTGGAGACTTTGTTAATATATTTTCATGAAATGTTTACTTCATATGTGAAAGCAGACTTGTATGATAATAAACACTGTGCTGTTTAAAGTTAGTTAGTTAGTTAAAGATTAGCCGGTATTCTCCCGGCCCGGGCCTTGTCCAAGTGGTAGCCCGGCCTTGGCTCCCTCTTTAGGGAGTATCTGAGACCTAAGTCTCCCATGGGAAGAGGCACAAGTACCTTCTCATCTTTGGGACCAACTGTCCCCAGGCCTAGCCCCAAGCTAGGCCTCTCTGGTCTGCCATCCCCGCCCCAAGGGGGCTAATGGGAATGACAGTCTTGTGAGCTAAAGGCTCGGGCTCAGGCACCTACCCTACCCTAGAAGGGCTGGGCATGGTGTCGATCGCTGTTTAAAGAGAGACTTTCTCAATTTATCATAAGTTTTCTTGTATATAATTAATGTGTATACTCTTTATGTAATTAATGTGTACAGATGAAACCCAGTCAGCTCTTTATTTTTATATCACATATAGAAAATGCATCAACGTAGGTGTTTGGCCAACAGTGAGCTGTAATGGTGAATTTACCTGTTTATGTTTATAAGTACAGCTATAAAGCATGACTGTGGGATCATTTGGCGTAAAACCTGATCACTTTTACGTCAAACAAGTTTCACACGTCTGCGGATTAGCAGTGCTCATTGTAGAGATAAGCTTTAAGGTGATAAATGTTTATTGTGTTTTTTATGTACAAGTAAATTGCACCAAGACATTGCTTGATGCAGTTTTCTTATTTTTGGAGAATTTTGTATTTTCCCAGACCTAAGGTTAATTTCCCATTTTCTTTCCTTGACTAGTTGCAACCGAGTGGCTCCAGCTGGCTCAGTGAGACCGGTAATCTATGGGAGGGAGTATTATGCAGTATGTTGTAGAACATATTGTATTAAAAACGCTCCATATATAATGTCAGTTTCCGGGATTTGTTCTGTTCTGTTCTAGACACGTCGTTATAATCGCCCGGCCCGAGCCTTTTCCATAAGGTGGCCTGGCCTTGGTTTCCCTTCGCGGGAGTGTCTCAGAACAGTATCTGCCATGGAAGGAGGTACAAGTACATCCTCGTCTTCTGGGACCAGCTTTCTCCAGGCCTATCCCCATTCCCCGCCCCCACGGGGCTCGGAGAGAGAAGTTAGGCGCCTTGGACTGCCAGAAACCCCACGCACACTGGGCTCGAAGGATGTCGCAGCTGCATAGCAGCAGACGATCTCAAGATGTGCAAAGGCAGCAAGCACTACAGGATCCTTTTAGAGCCACACCTCAGCTTAGGACCGAAGCCCGAGCGCTGGGGAAGCTCAAGAATGTCTATTGCTAGGTGTGTTGCTGCTGCTACTTCACTTATCCGCTGCACTCTCTCCTCTCCATTAGATTTGTTCTGCAACTGGGGGCGTATTATTCCTGGTCAGTCAGTGGCCACGAGAGGAGAGTGAGGTGTGTTCGTGGGGGTGTAAGAGAACAGCGGCGGCTGGAACAAATCGTCTTGGTATGGTGTAGGTAAGTGGGTGGTATTTTTGGCTACTCTAGGCCATTGGTTATTTTATTGTTTTTATACTCTCACGATTTACCTTTAAGGCCCTAGTGTGTGGAGGGGGCCTGTGTTTTGGAGAGTATATATAACGTTTTGATTGCAGGTTAAGTAGCTGGCTGGAAAGGGGAAATGGGTTTATATATTTTATTTTCCTCACTAGTAGCAGTGTGCTAGTGAGCTAATGAGAGTAAAGGTGTATTGGTGTGTAATTTTTGTATATAGAATAGGTTGTATATGGAGGTTTACTATTAATATATATGTATATTTTTGAATAGGTGAGTTTTTGTGTCCTTCCTTATAATAAATTAAATATTGTCTCCACATTTAATGTGAAGGTACAAGCTGGCCCTAGAGTAGTTTCTCTTTCTATTTTAAATAATATAAACGTCCTTAGACCAGGCAGGTCGTTTACCGTTTAGGATCCAGCACTTTTACTTGCGTTACACAGTCGAAATTGAAACATGAGTGTATATACACCGAGATGTGCATAAAAGCATGTGTATACACCTAGAAATATATTTATCTCATTGTGTATACACTGAAATGCGTATAGATCTCAGTATGTATGCACTGAAGTGAATATAGCTATTAGTGTTTAAACATGAAGCTGTTTATGTAAGTGAATATACACAGAGAAATTACTCTAATTCTTTATATGAATATTTTAGTATTCTGAATGTTAGTAAACAGGTGAATTACATCGTTATGTTCGAAGACTGTCAACTGGCGCCAATAGTCTTCAAACATAGCATTGAAACATAAATACAAACAATAAACAATCTAACTCGAGCTTTATTTTTTTGTTCTCAATCCCATTCCCAATAAACTAGCCAAATTAGATTCAAACAAGCATAACTAATTCTCCTCTAACTACGCGTCAACACAGCTTTCGGTTACCAGATCTAGCTCCATTCTAGCCGACCCTGCCATAGTCCAAGCTGATTTGACAAAACTTGGTAAATAATATGAGAATTGAATTTAGAAAAGCCTATTCCAACAAAACTAAGTTCAGGCTGACCAAAGGGCAAATGTAATCCAAAAAGATTATATCTAACATAGTGAAGCCTAGCATTACATAATTTGCCCTAAGCTTGTCTAAATTAAAATAGGCCTTGTTCAACCTAACCTAGCCAAATCTTTTTCAGCACAATTTAGACATGCAACGATTATCTCAATTTAACAAATACAAATCTCTGTCAGCCTAAAGCAAATAAAT
Organism: Cherax quadricarinatus; assembly: GCF_038502225.1. NCBI lineage: Eukaryota > Metazoa > Arthropoda > Malacostraca > Decapoda > Parastacidae > Cherax > Cherax quadricarinatus. The sequence goes on along the minus strand of NC_091294.1, from coordinate 49,084,910 downwards.
CTATTTTTTTTCTTATAATTTAAAAATATCATGAATATCGAGGGATTGCGATATATGAGGAATTTTCGAGGAAAAATAGGTACATCTGTTTTTCAAGATATGGATGTAATGGAACTGAATATATCGTAATCCCTGTTTGAAAATATGAATTTTGAGACCTCTAGGCCGATAACTTAAAAAAATATGTTAGTTTAACGGCACTGTTAACTGCCACAACTTCTAAATTGATTTCTTTCGTTTGCATCGTAGACACTGAATTAGATTCTACTGAACTAAAATTCTGTGGGACTAGATATACATGTTTTCGTTTCCATTTCAAAAACAACTGAGGATCGAATCCTCAGCCTGATTGAATCGGATTTCTTCTCCTATGACTTATTTGTCAAGATATGTTGTTTATTTCAACAGGGTAGCCTACTGTCTGCTTCAACAAGGTCGCCTAGTGTCTGCTTCATCAGAGTCACCTACTGTCTGCTTCAACAGGATCGACTGCTGTCTGCTTCAACATGGTCACCTACTGTCTGCTTCCACAGGGATCGCCTACTGTGTGCTTCAACAGGATCGACTACTGTCTGCTTCAACAGGGTCGCCTACTGTCTACTTCGACAGGGACACCTACCGTCTGCTTCAACAGGGTCGACTAATGTCTGCGTCAACAGGGACACCTACTCTCTGCTTCAGCAGGGACACTTATTGTCTGCTTCAACAGGATTGACTGCTCTCTGCTTCAACAGCGACACCTACTGTCTGCTTTGACAGGGTCGATTGCTATATGCTTCAACAGGGTCGACTACTGTCTGCTTCAACAGGGTCACTTAATGTCTGCTTCAACAGCATCGACTACTGTCTGCTTTAATAGGGTCACCTAATGTGTGCTTCAACAGGGACACCTATTGTCTGCTTCAACAGGGTCGATTACTCTCTGCTTCAACAGGGACACCTACTGTTTGCTAAAACAAGGTCGATTACTGTCTGCTTCAAAGGGTCAACTACTGCCTGCTTCAGCAGGGTCACCTAATGTCTGATTCCACAGGATCGACTACTGTCTTCTTTAACGGGGTCATCTAATGTCTGCTTCAAAAGGGACACCTATTGTCTGCTTCAACAGGGTCGGCTACTGTCTGCTTCATCAGGGACACCCACTGTCGCTTCAACAGGGTTGACTAATATCTGCTTCAATAGGGACACTTACTCTGCTTCATCAGGGACACAAACTGCTTCAACAGGGTCGACTACTGTCTGTTTCAACAGGGACACCTACTGTCTGCTTCAACAGGGGTCGCCTACTCTCTGCTTCAACAGGGACACCTACTTTCTGCTTCAACAGGGACACCTACTCTCTGCTCAACAGGGTCGACTACTCTCTGCTTCAACAGGGACACCTACTTTCTGCTTCAACAGGGACACCTACTTTCTGCTTCAACAGGGACACCTACTCTCTGCTTCAACAGGGACACTTATTGTCTGATTCAACAGGGTTGACTACTCTCTGCTTCAACACGGACACCTACTCTCTGCTTCAACACGGACACCTACTGTCTGCTACAACAGGGTCGATTACTGTCTGCTTTAACAGGGTCGACTACTGTCTGCTTCAACAGGGACACAAACTGTCTGCTTCAACAGGGTTGACTAACGTCTGCTTCAACAGGGACACCTACTCTATGCTTCAACAGGGACACCTACTCTCTGCTTCAACAGGGACACCTACTCTCTGCTTCAACAGGGACACCTACTCTCTGCTTCAACAAGGACACTTATTGTCTGCTTCAACAGGGACACCTACTCTCTGCTTCAACAGGGACACCTATTGTCTGCTTCAACAGGATCGACTACTGTCTGCTTCAACAGGGTCACGTACTGTCTGCTTCAACAGGATCAACTACTGTCTGCTTTAACAGGGTCACTTACTCTCTGCTTCAATAGAGACACCTACTGTTTGCTTCAACAAGGTCGACTACTGTCTGCTTCAACAGGGACACTTATTGTCTGCTTGAACAGGGTCGACTACTGTCTGCTTCAACAAGGACACCTACTCTCTGCTTCCAAAGGGTCGACTACTGTCTGCTTCAACAGGGACACCTATTGTCTGCTTCAACAGGGTCGACTACTGTCTGCTTCAACAGGGACACCTACTGTCTGCTTGCTAATGGTCGACTACTGTCTGCTTCAACAGGGACACCTACTGTCTTCTTCAACACGGGTCGCCTACTCTCTGCTTCAACAGGGACACCTACTTTCTGCTTCAACAGGGACACCTACTCTCTGCTTCTAAAGGGTCGACTACTGTCTGCTTCAACAGGGACACCTATTGTCTGCTTCAACAGGGTCGACTACTGTCTGCTTCAACAGGGACACCTACTGTCTGCTTCTGAAGGGTCGACTACTGTCTGCTTCAACAGGGACACCTATTGTCTGCTTCAACAGGGTCGACTACTGTCTGCTTCAACAGGGACACCTACTGTCTGCTTCTGAAGGGTCAACTACTGTCTGCTTCAACAGGGTCACCTAGCATTACGTAAGTTACCCTAACCTAGCCAAATCTTTTTCAGCATAATTTAGACAAGCAACGATTATCTCAATTTAACCAATTCAAATCATCGTCAGCCTACCGCAGACAAATCTGTTTTTTTTTTGTTTAACTTAAAAATATCATGAATATCGAGAGTTTACGATATATGAGGCTTTGATAAGATGAATTTTGAGGCCTCAAGGTGGAAAACTTAAAAAAAAGTATGTTAGTCTAACGGTATTGTTAACTGCTACAACTTCTAAATGGTTTTTTTTTTGTTTGCAACCGTAGACAATGAATTAGATTCTGCTGAATTGAAATTTTATGGGACTTGTAGATAACAATCAATTGTCCAGATATACATCTGGTCGTTTCCTTTTGAAAAAAACAAAAAAACTGAGGATCGAATCCTCAGTCTGATTGAATCGGATTTCTTGTCCCGCGAATTATTTGTCAAGATATGTTGTTTATTTCAAAAGGGTTGCCTAATGTATGCTTCAACAGGATCGACTACTGTCTACTTCAACAGGGTCACCTACTCTCTGCTTCAACAGGGATGCCTACTGTCTGCTTCAACAGGTTCGACTACTGTCTGCTTCAACAGGGGCGACTACTGCCTGCTTCAACAGGGACACCTACTGTCTCCTTTAACAGGGTTGATTACTGTCTGTTTCAACAGGATCGACAACTGTCTGCTTCAACTGGGTCACCTACATTCTGCTTCAACAGGGTCGCCTGCTGTCTGCTTCAACAGGGTCACCTACTATCTGCTTTAACAGGGTCGCCTACTCTCTGCTTCAACAGGATCGACTACTGTCTGCTTCAACAGGGACACCTGCTGTCTGCTTCAACAGGGTCGCCTACTGTCTGCTTCAACAGGATCGACTACTCTCTGCTTCAACAGGGACACCTACTGTCTGCTTCAACAGGGTTGACTACTGTCTGGTTCAATAGCATTGACAACAGTCTGCTTCAACAGGTCACCTAATGCCTGCTTCAACAAGATCGACTACTGTCTGCTTCAACAGGGTCACCTAATGTTTGCTTTAACAGGGTCGCCTACTCTCTGCTTTAACAGGGTCGCCTACTGTCTGCCTCAACAGGATCGACTACTCTCTGGTTCAACAGGGACACCTACTCTCTGCTTCAACAGGGTCGCCCAATGTTTGCTTCAACAGGGTCGACTAATGTCTGCTTCAACAGGGTCACCTACTCTCTTCTTCTACAGGGACACCTATCATCTGCTTCAACAGGGTCACCTACTGTCTGCTTCAACCGACTCGCCTCCTCTCTGCTTTAACAAGAACACCTAATGTCTGCTTCAACAATGTCACCTACTGTCTACTTCAATAGGTCGACTACTGTCTGCTTCAACAGGGACACCTAATGTCTACTTCAACAGGGTCACCTTCTGTCTGTTTCAATACGGTCGACTACTGTCTGCTTCAAAAGGGTCACCTAAGGTCTCCTTCCACAGGGTCACCTATTGTTTGCTTCAACATGGTCGCTTACTGTCTGCTTCAATAAGGTCCTCTACTGTCTGCTTTAACAAGATTGCCTAATGTTTGCTTCAACAAAGTCTTCTATTGTCTGCTTAAACACGGTCGTCTACTGTCTGCTTCAACAAAATCTTCTACTGTCTGCTTCACAGTGTCGCCTACTGCCTGCTTCAACTGGTTCGCCTACTGTTTGCATGAACAAGGTCGCCTCTGAGACGGCAGCGCAGCAAGAATTACGATATAAAAGTCCTAGAGATTACACAGATTTAACTACATTATCCTCCAAACGTAGACTGAAAATCAACTCAATGTTTGCATAGGGAATTTTATGCTGGTTATAAACAGTATAAAATTAAGTAAGAGGACAAAATGATTCTACTGTTATATCTTGTTCTGCTACAGCAGATATGTAACCCGTGTTAGTACCTTCAATACAAATACAATGGAATACCTTTTTTATACTGATTAGGCAAAAAACTTCTACAAGTTAAATGGGAAATCACAAGAACATCAGACAAAAAATTATTTTTAATCAAACTATTTCAGATGGGAAGTTTTGAATGTAATGGCGCACTCATTTTGTTGTTAATGATCTTATGGCTGCTGTCAAACTGCCACCAAAATGTTTCAATAAATATTGTAGAAACGCGAACAAAGTCAGATTTGATATTAACTATGTCGAGTTAGGTATGACTTAGCTTCAACAGGAATTGAAGGCGTGTACTTAAAATTTTCAAGCAATGGAACATTAAAGGTTTGGATTCCTTAGGTGGACATAATGCCTGCCGACTGCACGAGGGTCGTCATGGCGGCAGTGTGACCATGCACTGACATCAAGAAATTCTTTTAATTCTTGAATATTGGAGAAAAGTAAACGTAAATACATGTATATAACTTTTAAACATCAACGACCACACTACCAGACCATGGTGTGTCATCAACGACCACACTACCAGACCATGGTGTGTCATCAACGACCACACTACCAGACCATGGTGTGTCATCAACGACCACACTACCAGACCATGGTGTGTCATCAACGACCACACTACCAGACCATGGTGTGTCATCAACGACCACACTACCAGACCATGGTGTGTCATCAACGACCACACTACCAGACCATGGTGTGTCATCAACGACCACACTACCAGACCATGGTGTGTCATCAACGACCACACTACCAGACCATGGTGTGTCATCAACGACCATACTACCAGACCATGGTGTGTCATCAACGACCATACTACCAGACCATGGTGTGTCATCAACGACCACACTACCAGACCATGGTGTGTCATCAACGACCACACTACCAGACCATGGTGTGTCATCAACGACCACACTACCAGACCATGGTGTGTCATCAACGACCACACTACCAGACCATGGTGTGTCATCAACGACCATACTACCAGACCATGGTGTGTCATCAACGACCACACTACCAGACCATGGTGTGTCATCAACGACCATACTACCAGACCATGGTGTGTCATCAACGACCACACTACCAGACCATGGTGTGTCATCAACGACCACACTACCAGACCATGGTGTGTCATCAACGACCACACTACCAGACCATGGTGTGTCATCAACGACCACACTACCAGACCATGGTGTGTCATCAACGACCACACTACCAGACCATGGTGTGTCATCAACGACCACACTACCAGACCATGGTGTGTCATCAACGACCACACTACCAGACCATGGTGTGTCATCAACGACCACACTACCAGACCATGGTGTGTCATCAACGACCACACTACCAGACCATGGTGTGTCTTCAACGACCACACTACCAGACCATGTTGTGTTATCAACGACCACACTACCAGACCATGGTGTGTCATCAACGACCACACTACCAGACCATGGTGTGTCATCAACGACCACACTACCAGACCATGGTGTGTCATCAACGACCATACTACCAGACCATGGTGTGTCATCAACGACCACACTACCAGACCATGGTGTGTCATCAACGACCATACTACCAGACCATGGTGTGTCATCAACGACCACACTACCAGACCATGGTGTGTCATCAACGACCACACTACCAGACCATGGTGTGTCATCAACGACCACACTACCAGACCATGGTGTGTCATCAACGACCACACTACCAGACCATGGTGTGTCATCAACGACCACACTACCAGACCATGGTGTGTCATCAACGACCATACTACCAGACCATGGTGTGTCATCAACGACCACACTACCAGACCATATCAACGACCACACTACCAGACCATGGTGTGTCATCAACGACCACACTACCAGACCATGGTGTGTCATCAACGACCACACTACCAGACCATGGTGTGTCATCAACGACCACACTACCAGACCATGGTGTGTCATCAACGACCATACTACCAGACCATGGTGTGTCATCAACGACCACACTACATCAACGACCACACTACCAGACCATGGTGTGTCATCAACGACCACACTACCAGACCATGGTGTGTCATCAACGACCACACTACCAGACCATGGTGTGTCATCAACGACCATACTACCAGACCATGGTGTGTCATCAACGACCATACTACCAGACCATGGTGTGTCATCAACGACCACACTACCAGACCATGGTGTGTCATCAACGACCACACTACCAGACCATGGTGTGTCATCAACGACCACACTACCAGACCATGGTGTGTCATCAACGACCACCACTACCAGACCATGGTGTGTCATCAACGACCACACTACCAGACCATGGTGTGTCATCAACGACCACACTACCAGACCATGGTGTGTCATCAACGACCACACTACCAGACCATGGTGTGTCATCAACGACCACACTACCAGACCATGGTGTGTCATCAACGACCACACTACCAGACCATGGTGTGTCATCAACGACCACACTACCAGACCATGGTGTGTTATCAACGACCATACTACCAGACCATGGTGTGTCATCAACGACCATACTACCAGACCATGGTGTGTCATCAACGACCACACAACCAGACCATGGTGTGTCATCAACGACCACACTACCAGACCATGGTGTGTCATCAACGACCACACTACCAGACCATGGTGTGTCATCAACGACCACACTACCAGACCATGGTGTGTCATCAACGACCACACTACCAGACCATGGTGTGTCATCAACGACCACACTACCAGACCATGGTGTGTCATCAACGACCACACTACCAGACCATGGTGTGTCATCAACGACCACACTACCAGACCATGGTGTGTCATCAACGACCACACTACCAGACCATGGTGTGTCATCAACGACCACACTACCAGACCATGGTGTGTCATCAACGACCACACTACCAGACCATGGTGTGTCATCAACGACCACACTACCAGACCATGGTGTGTCATCAACGACCACACTACCAGACCATGGTGTGTCATCAACGACCACACTACCAGACCATGGTGTGTCATCAAACGACCATACTACCAGACCATGGTGTGTCATCAACGACCACACTACCAGACCATGGTGTGTCATCAACGACCACACTACCAGACCATGGTGTGTCATCAACGACCATACTACCAGACCATGGTGTGTCATCAACGACCACACTACCAGACCATGGTGTGTCATCAACGACCACACTACCAGACCATGGTGTGTCATCAACGACCATACTACCAGACCATGGTGTGTCATCAACGACCACACTACCAGACCATGGTGTGTCATCAACGACCACACTACCAGACCATGGTGTGTCATCAACGACCACACTACCAGACCATGGTGTGTCATCAACGACCATACTACCAGACCATGGTGTGTCATCAACGACCACACTACCAGACCATGGTGTGTCATCAACGACCACACTACCAGACCATGGTGTGTCATCAACGACCACACTACCAGACCATGGTGTGTCATCAACGACCATACTACCAGACCATGGTGTGTCATCAACGACCACACTACCAGACCATGGTGTGTCATCAACGACCACACTACCAGACCATGGTGTGTCATCAACGACCACACTACCAGACCATGGTGTGTCATCAACGACCATACTACCAGACCATGGTGTGTCATCAACGACCACACTACCAGACCATGGTGTGTCATCAACGACCATACTACCAGACCATGGTGTGTCATCAACGACCACACTACCAGACCATGGTGTGTCATCAACGACCACACTACCAGACCATGGTGTGTCATCAACGACCACACTACCAGACCATGGTGTGTCATCAACGACCACACTACCAGACCATGGTGTGTCATCAACGACCACACTACCAGACCATATCAACGACCACACTACCAGACCATGGTGTGTCATCAACGACCACACTACCAGACCATGGTGTGTCATCAACGACCACACTACCAGACCATGGTGTGTCATCAACGACCACACTACCAGACCATGGTGTGTCATCAACGACCATACTACCAGACCATGGTGTGTCATCAACGACCACACTACCAGACCATGGTGTGTCATCAACGACCACACTACCAGACCATGGTGTGTCATCAACGACCACACTACCAGACCATGGTGTGTCATCAACGACCACACTACCAGACCATGGTGTGTCATCAACGACCATACTACCAGACCATGGTGTGTCATCAACGACCGCACAACCAGACCATGGTGTGTCATCAACGACCACACCACCAGACCATGGTGTGTCATCAACGACCATACCAGACCATATCAACGACCATACTACCAGACCATGGTGTGTCATCAACGACCACACTACCAGACCATGGTGTGTCATCAACGACCACACTACCAGACCATGGTGTGTCATCAACGACCACACTACCAGACCATGGTGTGTCATCAACGACCACACTACCAGACCATGGTGTGTCATCAACGACCATACTACCAGACCATGGTGTGTCATCAACGACCATACTACCAGACCATGGTGTGTCATCAACGACCATACTACCAGACCATGGTGTGTCATCAACGACCACACTACCAGACCATGGTGTGTCATCAACGACCACACTACCAGACCATGGTGTGTCATCAACGACCATACTACCAGACCATGGTGTGTCATCAACGACCACACTACCAGACCATGGTGTGTCATCAACGACCACACTACCAGACCATGGTGTGTCATCAACGACCACACTACCAGACCATGGTGTGTCATCAACGACCATACTACCAGACCATGGTGTGTCATCAACGACCACACTACCAGACCATGGTGTGTCATCAACGACCATACTACCAGACCATGGTGTGTCATCAACGACCACACTACCAGACCATGGTGTGTCATCAACGACCACACTACCAGACCATGGTGTGTCATCAACGACCACACTACCAGACCATGGTGTGTCATCAACGACCACACTACCAGACCATGGTGTGTCATCAACGACCACACTACCAGACCATGGTGTGTCATCAACGACCACACTACCAGACCATGGTGTGTCATCAACGACCACACTACCAGACCATGGTGTGTCATCAACGACCACACTACCAGACCATGGTGTGTCATCAACGACCATACTACCAGACCATGGTGTGTCATCAACGACCACACTACCAGACCATGGTGTGTCATCAACGACCACACTACCAGACCATGGTGTGTCATCAACGACCACACTACTACCAGACCATGGTGTGTCATCAACGACCATACTACCAGACCATGGTGTGTCATCAACGACCATACTACCAGACCATGGTGTGTCATCAACGACCATACTACCAGACCATGGTGTGTCATCAACGACCACACTACCAGACCATGGTGTGTCATCAACGACCACACTACCAGACCATGGTGTGTCATCAACGACCACACTACCAGACCATGGTGTGTCATCAACGACCACACTACCAGACCATGGTGTGTCATCAACGACCACACTACCAGACCATGGTGTGTCATCAACGACCACACTACCAGACCATGGTGTGTCATCAACGACCACACTACCAGACCATGGTGTGTCATCAACGACCACACTACCAGACCATGGTGTGTCATCAACGACCACACTACCAGACCATGGTGTGTCATCAACGACCACACTACCAGACCATGGTGTGTCATCAACGACCACACTACCAGACCATGGTGTGTCATCAACGACCACACTACCAGACCATGGTGTGTCATCAACGACCACACTACATCAACGACCACACTACCAGACCATGGTGTGTCATCAACGACCACACTACCAGACCATGGTGTGTCATCAACGACCACACTACCAGACCATGGTGTGTCATCAACGACCATACTACCAGACCATGGTGTGTCATCAACGACCACACTACCAGACCATGGTGTGTCATCAACGACCACACTACCAGACCATGGTGTGTCATCAACGACCACACTACCAGACCATGGTGTGTGACCATACTACCAGACCATGGTGTGTCATCAACGACCACACTACCAGACCATGGTGTGTCATCAACGACCACACTACCAGACCATATCAACGACCACTACCAGACCATGGTGTGTCACCAGACCATGGTGTGTCATCAACGACCACACTACCAGACCATGGTGTGTCATCAACGACCATACTACCAGACCATGGTGTGTCATCAACGACCACACTACCAGACCATGGTGTGTCATCAACGACCACACTACCAGACCATGGTGTGTCATCAACGACCACACTACCAGACCATGGTGTGTCATCAACGACCACACTACCAGACCATGGTGTGTCATCAACGACCATACTACCAGACCATGGTGTGTCATCAACGACCATACTACCAGACCATGGTGTGTCATCAACGACCACACTACCAGACCATGGTGTGTCATCAACGACCACACTACCAGACCATGGTGTGTCATCAACGACCACACTACCAGACCATGGTGTGTCATCAACGACCACACTACCAGACCATGGTGTGTCATCAACGACCACACTACCAGACCATGGTGTGTCATCAACGACCACACTACCAGACCATGGTGTGTCATCAACGACCATACTACCAGACCATGGTGTGTCATCAACGACCACACTACCAGACCATGGTGTGTCATCAACGACCATACTACCAGACCATGGTGTGTCATCAACGACCACACTACCAGACCATGGTGTGTCATCAACGACCACAATACCAGACCATGGTGTGTCATCAACGTACTACCAGACCATGGTGTGTCATCAACGACCACACTACCAGACCATGGTGTGTCATCAACGACCACACTACCAGACCATGGTGTGTCATCAACGACCACACTACCAGACCATGGTGTGTCATCAACGACCACACTACCAGACCATGGTGTGTCATCAACGACCACACTACCAGACCATGGTGTGTCATCAACGACCATACTACCAGACCATGGTGTGTCATCAACGACCACACTACCAGACCATGGTGTGTCATCAACGACCATACTACCAGACCATGGTGTGTCATCAACGACCACACTACCAGACCATGGTGTGTCATCAACGACCATACTACCAGACCATGGTGTGTCATCAACGACCACACTACCAGACCATGGTGTGTCATCAACGATCAACGACCACACTACCAGACCATGGTGTTTCATCAACGACCACACTACCAGACCATGGTGTGTCATCAACGACCACACTACCAGACCATGGTGTGTCATCAACGACCACACTACCAGACCATGGTGTGTCATCAACGACCACACTACCAGACCATGGTGTGTCTTCAACGACCATACTACCAGACCATGGTGTGTCTTCAACGACCATACTACCAGACCATGGTGTGTCATCAACGACCATACTACCAGACCATTGTGTGTCATCAACGACCATACTACCAGACCATGGTGTGTTATCAACGACCACACTACGGGACCATGGTGTGTCATCAACGACCACACTACCAGACCATGGTGTGTCTTTAACGAGCACACTACCAGACCATGGTGTGTTATCAACGACCATACTACCAGACCATGGTGTGTCATCAACGACCATACTACCAGACCATGGTGTGTCATCAACGACCATACTACCAGACCATGGTGTGTCTTCAACGACCATACTACCAGACCATGGTGTGTCATCAACGACCATACTACCAGACCATGGTGTGTTACCAGCGACCACACTACCAGACCATGGTGTGTTATCAACGACCACACTACCAGACCATGATGTGCCTTCAACGACCACACTACCAGACCATGGTGTGTCATCAACGACCACACTACCAGACCATGGTGTGTCATCAACGACCACACTACCAGACCATGGTGTGTCATCAACGACCACACTACCAGACCATGGTGTGTCATCAACGACCACACTACCAGACCATGGTGTGTCTACAACGACCACACTACCAGACCATGGTGTGTTATCAACGACCACACTACCAGACCATGGTGTCATCAACGACTACACTACCAGACCATGGTGTCATCAACGACTACACTACCAGACCATGGTCTGTCATCAACTACCACACTACCAGACCATGGTGTGTTATCAACGACCACACTACCAGACCATGGTGTCATCAACGACTACACTACCAGACCATGGTGTCATCAACGACTACACTACCAGACCATGGTGTGTCATCAACGACTACACTACCAGACCATGGTGTGTCATCAACGACCACACTGCCAGATCATGGTGTGTCATCAACGACTACACTACCAGACCATGATGTGTCATTAACGACTACACTACCAGACCATGGTGTGTCTTCAACGACAACACTACCAGACCATGGTGTGTCATCAACGACCACACTACCAGACCATGGTGTGTCTTCAACGACCACACGACCAGACCATGATGTGTCATTAACGACTACACTACCAGACCATGGTGTGTTGTCAACGACTACACTACCAGACCATGGTGTGTCATCAACGACTACACTACCAGACCATGGTGTCATCAACGACTACACTACCAGATCATGGTGTCATCAACGACTACACTACCAGACCATGGTGTCATCAATGACTACACTACCAGACCATGGTGTCATCAATGATTACGCTATCAGACCATGGCGTGTCATCAGCGTCTACAATACCAGACCATAGTGTCATCAACGATTACACTACTACACCATTGTGTCATCAACGATTACACTACCAGACCATGGTGTGTCATCAACTACAATACCAGACCATGGTGTGTCATCAACGACTACGCTACCAGACCATGGTGGAATGTAATCAACGAGTACACTACCAGACCATGGTGTGTCATCAACTACAATACCAGACCATGGTGTGTCATCAACGACTACGCTACCAGACCATAGTGTGTCATCAACTACAGTACCAGACCATGGTGTGTCATCAACGCCTACACTACCAGACCATGGTGTGTCATCAATGAGTACACTACCAGACCATGGTGTGTCATCAACTACACTACCAAACCATGGTGTGTCATCAACGACTACGCTACCAGACCATGGTGTGTCATCAACTACAGTACCAGACCATGGTGTGTCATCAACGCCTACACTACCAGACCTTGGTGTGTCATCAATGAGTACACTACCAGACCATGGTGTGTCATCAACTTGGTATAAATTATTCCACATTGTGAGAGTCAACAGGAAAGGGAGTGGAGTTGCTATTTATGGTGGGAAAAATTTAAACTGTTACACCCTAGACAATATAACAGATGGAGTAACCGGCACGGAATCTGGCTGCAGTGTCTTAGGTGTGATCTACGGACTCTTATACCTAGATAACGACCCTGGTAAACTTCTACGGGAAGAAACAGCTAATGCATCTAAATACAAACATTCAGCTTTAATTGCAGATTTTAACCACTGCAATATTCGAGGTATATTACAGAGAAATAGTTTCCACCAGTAACTCGTGTAACAAGGGACTAGTGTGTAATTGCTGTTCGGCAGAACTTGCGATCTTGGCTTAAATATCAACGCTCATCTTGCCATATAGGACAAGCGAAAATTTGTGTATGCAATAATTTCGCCAAAATCATTCTGAACCTAACGAAAAAAATATATTTCACTGTGTTTGTTTAGTATTAAATTATTGTAAACAAATCTAAAATATATTTAGTTGGGTTAGACTAAAATAAATTGTTCTTGTTATAATAAGGTTAGGTAAGTTTTCTAAGTTGCTTTTGGTGCAAAATTATAAATTTTTACATCAACATTAATGAAAAAAATATATCTTTAAACGTATAAGAGAAAATTTTAGAAAAGACTTAATTTTAAATGAGTTCTTGCTAATTGACCAGTTTTACATATTCGGCACGACATATATATATATATATATATATATATATATATATATATATATATATATATATATATATATATATATATATATATATATATATATATATATATATATATATATATATATATTTTTTTTTTTTTTTTTTTTTTTTTTTTCAACAAGTCGGCCGTCTCCCACCGAGGCAGGGTGACCCAAAAAAGAAAGAAAATCTCCAAAAAGAAAATACTTTCATCATTCAACACTTTCACCACACTCACACATTATCACTGTTTTTGCAGAGGTGCTCAGAATACAACAGTTTAGAAGCATACACATATAATGATACACAACATATCCCTCCAAACTGCCAATATCCCAAACCCCTCCTTTAAAGTGCAGGCATTGTACTTCCCATTTCCAGGACTCAAGTCCGACTATATGAAAATAACCGGTTTCCCTGAATCCCTTCACTAAATATTTCCCTGCTCACACTCCAACAGATCGTCAGGTCCCAAGTACCATTCGTCTCCATTCACTCCTATCTAACACGCTCACGCACGCTTGCTGGAAGTCCAAGCCCCTTGCCCAATAAACCTCCTTTACCCCCTCTCTCCAACCCTTTCGAGGACGACCCCTACCACGCCTTCCTTCCCCTATAGATTTATATACTTTCCATGTCATTCTACTTTGATCCATTCTCTCTAAATGACCAGACCACCTCAACAACCCCTCTTCTGCCCTCTGACTAATACTTTTATTAACTCCACACCTTTTCCTAATTTCCACACTCAGAATTTTCTGCATAATATTTACACCACACATTGCCCTTAAACAGGACATCTCCACTGCCTCCAACCGTCTCCTCGCTGCTGCATTTACCACCCAAGCTTCACACCCATAAAAGAGTGTTGGTACTACTATACTTTCATACATTCCCTTCTTTGCCTCCATAGATAACGTTTTTTGACTCCACATATACCTCAACGCACCACTCACCTTTTTTCCCTCATCAATTCTATGATTAACTTCATCCTTCATAAATCCATCCGCCGACACGTCAACTCCCAAGTATCTGAAAACATTCACTTCTTCCATACTCCTTCTCCCCAATTTGATATCCAATTTTTCTTTATCTAAATCATTTGAAACCCTCATCACCTTACTCTTTTCTATGTTCACTTTCAACTTTCTACCTTTACACACATTCCCAGACTCATCCACTAACCTTTGCAATTTTTCTTTAGAATCTCCCATAAGCACAGTATCATCAGCAAAAAGTAACTGTGTCAATTCCCATTTTGAATTTGATTCCCCAAAATTTAATCCCACCCCCCTCCCGAACACCCTAGCATTTACTTCCTTTACAACCCCATCTATAAATATATTAAACAACCATGGTGACATTACACATCCCTGTCTAAGACCTACTTTTACCAGGAAGTAGTGTCCCTCTCTTCAACACACCCTAACCTGAGCCTCACTATCCTCATAAAAACTCTTTACAGCATTTAATAACTTACCACCTATTCCATATACTTGCAACATCTGCCACATTGCTCCTCTAGCCACTCTATTATATGCCTTTTCTAAATCCATAAATGCAATAAAAACTTCCCTACCTTTATCTAAATACTGTTCACATATATGCTTCAATGTAAACACTTGATCTACACATCCCCTACCCACTCTGAAACCTCCTTGCTCATCCGCAATCCTACATTCTGTCTTACCTCTAATTCTTTCAATTATAACCCTACCGTACACTTTTCCTGGTATACTCAGTAAACTTATTCCTCTATAATTTTTACAGTCTCTATGGTCCCCTTTCCCTTTATATAAAGGGACTATACATGCTCTCCGCCAATCCCTAGGTACCTTCCCCTCTTTCATACATTTATTAAACAAAAGTACCAACCACTCCAACACTATATCCCCCCCTGCTTTTAACATTTCTGTCATGATCCCATCAGTTCCAGCTGCTTTATCCCCTTTCATTCTACGTAATGCCTCACGTACCTCCCCCACACTTACATTCTGCTCTTCTTCACTCCTAAAAGATGGTATACCTCCCTGACCAGTGCATGAAATTATTGCCTGTGTTTCTTCATTAACATTTAAAAGTTCCTCAAAATATTCTCGCCATCTACCTAATACCTCCATCTCCCCATCTACTAACTCCCCTACTCTGTTTTTAACTGGCAAATCCATACTTTCCCTAGGCTTTCTTAACTTGTTTAACTCACTCCAAAATTTTTTCTTATTTTCATTAAAATTTCTTGAGAGTGCCTCTCCCACTCTATCATCTGCTCTCCTTTTGCACTCTCTCACCACTCTCTTTACCTTTCTTTTACTCTCCATATACTCTGCTCTTCTTTTTACCCACTTTAGCATTGAAATCCCCAACCACCATTACTCTCACACTTGATATATATATATATATATATATATATATATATATATATATATATATATATATATATATATATATATATATATATATATATATATATATATATATATAGGTCTCTGATCCCACTGGGATAAATTGATACTGTTGGCTTATGTCCCTGTACTTGCTGATCTTGTACTCCTCCTTGTGGTCAGCAGCTCCTCCCTGTCGCCCCACACTCTCATGGATATAGGTGTCAGCCAGTGTGGACACACAGGTAT
Source organism: Cherax quadricarinatus (assembly GCF_038502225.1). Classification (NCBI taxonomy): domain Eukaryota; kingdom Metazoa; phylum Arthropoda; class Malacostraca; order Decapoda; family Parastacidae; genus Cherax; species Cherax quadricarinatus. Next base: position 49,067,951 of record NC_091294.1, on the reverse strand, counting down.
AGTCCAATGCTAAGAGCTTGCCATTCTTCCAAGGATAGATGGTGATCCCGTCGGGGCAGTTTGCTGGGTTGTGGGTATTGTTGGCTGCTAGTGGTCGGGGCTCCCTCTAGGCTGGGCATCCAGCTGTAGCAAGAGTTCTCTTAACGATGTCATTGACCTCATTGTGTCTTGCATGCCAGCCCTTGGTTTTGGAACAGTTAAGACCATGTAGACCGTATTGGTCTGCTTGTGCTTCGCCGCAAATACACGTATATTCTGTGTGAATTGGGGCAGCAAGGCGCAGAGCCACTGCAATACGGAGGGTCTTAGGGTCGAGTCGCGTTCCCATTGCCAATATGGGAACTGTTTGGAGGAAGTCCCCGGAGTGATGTGCGCTCACAGTCTGGAGACGAGCAGTTTCCCTATCTGATGTTGCAGCCCTGAGCATGTTGGCAAGCACCTTTTCAGCGATCGGGCCATCCCAGCTTGACTGTGAGCCAGTGCTGCACTAGGGTTTGGTGTTGGAGCAGCAAGAGTCTCCAATTCAGTGATGGCACTGGCATAGCTAGGGTCTTCTATTCCTGCTGAGTCACTGAGTGTATCAGGAAGAATTTGTCTTATTAACTCGTTTGGTGCTATGGAAGAGGATAGGAAAGCTGGTAGAGGAATCTGGGAGGATCTGCGTACTATATATATATATATATATATATATATATATATATATATATATACAAACACTGATCTCTGGCTGAAGGAGACTCGAACCTACGAACCTTAGGACAAGGTACGCAGTGCTTTACCAATCTACCCACACTGGACCAATACCTTGGCGTGTAGCATCCGCTACACGTTTGATCCAAGGCAGCCAGCTTTCAGGGAGAAGGCTTACAGCTTTTCATCTCATCCCCTGCATGCATCATCAGCCTTACTAGAGATTTGAACAATGTTCAATATATATATATATATATATATATATATATATATATATATATATATATATATATATATATATATATATATATATATATATATATATATATATATATAGGTAGTAGGTTGGTAGACAGCAACCACCCAGGGAAGTACTACCGTCTTGCCAGATGACTGTGAAACAGAAACCTGTAACTGTTTTGCATGATGGTAGGATTGGTGGTTTCTTTTTCTGTCTCATAAACTCGCTAGATAACAGGGATATCTTGCTACTCCTACTTACTCTTTGGTCACACTTCACAGACACGCACATGCATATATATATACATACATCTAGGTTTTTCTCCCTTTTTCTAAATAACTCTTGTTCTTCTTTATTTCTTCTATTGTCCATGGGGAAGTGGAAAAGAATCTTTCCTCCGTAAGCCATGCGTGTCGTTTGAGGAGACTAAAGTGCCGGGAGCAATGGGCTACTAACCCCTTCTCCTGTAGACATTTACTAAAAAAGAGAAGAAGAAAAACTTTATAAAACTGGGATGCTTGAATGTGCGTGGATGTAGTGCGGATGACAAGAAACAGATGATTGCTGATGTTATGAATGAAAAGAAGTTGGATGTCCTGGCCCTAAGCGAAACAAAGCTGAAGGGGGTAGGGGAGTTTCGGTGGGGGGAAATAAATGGGATTAAATCTGGAGTATCTGAGAGAGTTAGAGCAAAGGAACGGGTAGCAGTAATGTTGAAGGATCAGTTATGGAAGGAGAAAAGAGAATATGAATGTGTAAAATCAAGAATTATGTGGATTAAAGTAAAGGTTGGATGCGAAAAGTAGGTCATAATAAGCGTGTATGCACCTGGAGAAGAAAGGAATGTAGAGGAGAGAGAGAGATTTTGGGAGATGTTAAGTGAATGTATAGGTGCCTTTGAACCAAGTGAGAGAGTCATTGTGGTAGGGGATCTGAATGCTAAAGTAGGAGAAACTTTTAGAGAGGGTGTGGTAGGTAAGTTTGGGGTGCCAGGTGTAAATGATAATGGGAGCCCTTTGATTGAACTTTGTATAGAAAGGGGTTTAGTTATAGGTAATGCATATTTTAAGAAAAAGAGGATAAATAAGTATACAAGATATGATGTAGGGCGAAATGACAGTAGTTTGTTGGATTATGTATTGGTAGATAAAAGACTGTTGAGTAGACTTTAGGATGTACATGTTTATAGAGGGGCCACAGATATATCAGATCACTTTCTAGTTGTAGCTACACTGAGAGTAAAAGGTAGATGGGATACAAGGAGAATAGAAGCATCAGGGAAGAGAGAGGTGAAGGTTTATAAACTAAAAGAGGAGGCAGTTAGGGTAAGATATAAACAGCTAATGGAGGATAGATGGGCTAATGAGAGCATAGGAAATGGGATCGAAGAGGTACGGGTAGGTTTAAAAATGTAGTGTTAGAGTGTTCAGCAGAAGTTTGTGGTTATAGGAAAGTGGGTGCGGGAGGGAAGAGGAGCGATTGGTGGAATGATGATGTAAAGAGAGTAGTAAGGGAGAAAAAGATAGCATATGAGAAGTTTTTACAAAGTAGAAGTGATGCAAGGAGGGAAGAGTATATGGAGAAAAAGAGAGAGGTTAAGAGAGTGGTGAAGCAATGTAAAAAGAGAGCAAATGAGAGAGTGGGTGAAATGTTATCAACAAATTTTGTTGAAAATAAGAAAAAGTTTTTGAGTGAGATTAACAAGTTAAGGAAGCCTAGAGAACATATGGATTTGTCAGTTAAAAATAGGAGAGGAGAGTTATTAAATGGAGAGTTAGAGGTATTGGGAAGATGGAGGGAATATTTTGAGGAATTGTTAAATGTCGATGAAGATAGGGAAGCTGTGATTTCGTGTATAGGGCAAGGAGGAATAACATCTTGTAGGAGTGAGGAAGAGCCAGTTGTGAGTGTGGGGGAAGTTCGTGAGGCAGTAGGTAAAATGAAAGGGGGTAAGGCAGCCGGGATTGATGGGATAAACATAGAAATGTTAAAAGCAGGTGGGGATATAGTTTTGGAGTGGTTGGTGCAATTATTTAATAAATGTATGGAAGAGGGTAAGGTACCTAGGGATTGGCAGAGAGCATGCATAGCTCCTTTGTATAAAGGCAAAGGGGACAAAAGAGAGTGCAAAAATTATAGAGGGATAAGTCTGTTGAGTATACCTGGTAAAG
>NC_091294.1:48999849-49059849 GCF_038502225.1 Cherax quadricarinatus | reverse complement strand
CTGTGCAGAAGCCAGCATTCCTCTGAAATAAGAACTTCCATATTCAAACGAACTACACACACAGTCGCTGTTTCATTCTTCTGATCATTTTTGTTAATAATGAATAAGGGTTCGGAAAAAAATAATGTCGCACACTAGCGACCTTGAACAATGGCAAGGTCGATAGTGTGCATGGAATGAAGTAGAGGATCATCAGAGATGACTCTAGGCTTACTTAACTTATGAAAAAGAAAGGATGAAGATTACTATTATTATAATGAAAAAGAAGCGCTAAACCACAAGGGATATGCAACGGAAAGGATGGAGAAACATTAAAAATAACAGCAAAAGTAAAGACATACAGCAAATTATATACAATCTTCAATTAAAAAACACAGACTTAAGATATAACTTTGCTGAAACAAACAAAAAATAAAACATAATCTGAAAGTGAATCAGAGCTAATGTACATTCATTAAAGTCAAGGAAGAAATGTGCTCCTTCATCTTGTAGTAAGGCGCAGCACTGAAGAATAGTTATGATCCAATATGGCCTAGGAGCGGCTTAGGTTGTAGAGCCACGTATCATGATGCCAGAATAGAAGCATGAGAGTCGATCACGTAGGGTCGAAGGCCGAGAGAGCTACAACCAATAAAAGAATAAGCATGAATTTTAGAAAAGAGACGGCATGTCAACACGAGGTGCGGTGCAACAGCGTACTGACTCATACCCTAATGAACCATTAAAGAGATGGTGAACCCAGCAGACTAAGGTTTCGAAGGCTCTCGGAGATAATTACAAGATGACAGAGATGCCTCAGCCCACCGAGATGGGCAGTCACAAGTAGACGTAGACATGACGTCTACAGTCATACAAAGAAGCGAAGTGGAAAATTTCCACAGGCCTCTTGCTGAAGCCTAGGCAGCCCGTCTGATCCCTGAAAGTCAAGCTGGCCCACATGAAGCACTCGGGCCGAGGAGACAGTTGCCATCACGTGTGGGTTATTCACTTAGGTAAGGTCGATGAAAAGACGGGTAAAATGTCGATGAAAAGACGGGTAAAATAGCATAATATAACAACGTTACGTTAAGAAAACAGTGCTAGAAATCAAGACAAGAAACAACTGTACAAGTAACAGCTGTACAAGACACAGTCAAGAGAATACAGAAAATTATTACATTATTATTATTATTATTATTATTATTATTATTATTGATGAATGCATCCCATTCATGGGAATGGGAGGCATCCAGGGTCGAGCTAGGGAAGAAGAAGGCAGCTCCAATTACTTGGATCAAGAGCACCTTACTAGTATCAAGGAACCTTCCTGGAAGAGTGTCAAGAATGGCTGGCAGGCGGCACTAGAGTCGGCACTAAAGTTGGCATATCTCCGATGCGAGGGTTTCCATATTCCAACGACCTACACCACAGACCTTCTCTCGTATACATAAGATTCAGTATATGTGAATGAACCTTTTCTACCCACTCACACTGTTAGTTTGGGTGTGAACAGAACTGAGATGCAAGCGTATTTAATGGTAGTTTACTAACGAAATATCTGAGAGCCTGCACAGCATATGTTTATTCTGTGTATGTATGCTTGAGTTACTGCTCGGAGTGAGAATGATTGTCACCACACGAGTATAACGTTCACAACCTGTTAGCAGTTATAAAATGGAAATATGAATGGCAACTGCACTTCTGACACGCACACATATAGACAAATGCATGTACACAGAAATATATATTCTTACAAACACACAGACATATATTCACACGCACAGATACATTTGTACAGATGTAAAGCTAATGAGAAGAATATGAACAGCAGAGGACAGTAATAAAATTCAGGGAGGCCTCAACAGACTGCAAATACTTTCATACCGGTGACTTCTCGCGTTCAGTACAAACAAATGCAAGGTAATACGTTTTGGAGGAGATTACCGACAACACCGACCACGCAAATAACCAGCACATAGGAGAGAGGAGCTTACGACGACGTTTCGGTCCGACTTGGACCATTGACAAAGTCACACTTTGATTTTGATAATGGTCCAAGTCGGACCGAAACGTCGTCGTAAGTTCCTCTCTCCTATGCGCGGGTTATTTGTGCATTGTTCCAGTCACGGTATTTTGCCTTTTTGTTCTTTAACACTAATTACAGCATGGACAGAGAGAAGCTGCAAATTCTAGAGGGAAGACCTGCATATTGTCTGAATTACACATAATCCGTACAACGTCAGTGGCACATGGAAAATTAGCAATCCTCAGAACAGCATACAGAAACCTGAATTAAGAATCCTTCAGAATTCTATATACAACATGTCAGGAATTGAGCACATGACCCCAGCATAGAGCCCACGCCTGGGTAAGTATTTGTAGAAGCTCGAAAAGATCCAAATGTTTGTTGTCAGTCTAGCAACAAAACAGAGAGGAAGGCTTTATAAGGACAGGTTGAAGGACTTAAACCTGACGACCTTGACTGAGAGAGAGAGGAACATGGAGGGACATAAGAACTATATGCAAAATCCTAACAGGAACTGATAGGGACAGACTAAATTAAGAGGTCCAGAATCAACGGGAAACAGATGGATCATGAAGACAAATGAGCAGTAGAGATGTTAAGAAATATTTTAGTGTTAGAGTGGTTGATATATAGATTGACTTGGATAGGACATGGTGGAGGCAAACTCAGTACCTAGCTTCAAGAGTAGATATTATAGGACCCAAGAGGCCAGGAATAAGTAATGCCAATGAAAAATTCTAGGAGGCGGGACCAAGAGCCGAGTCTCCACTCCCGCAAACGCAGTTCGGTGAGTACAAATTGGTGAGTAAAAATACACACATACACGTACATACACACGAACATAAACACAAATACAGATACATGTATACAGATGCACATACACGCACAGACATGTATACAGATGCACGTACAGACACATGTATACATATACACGTACACTCACCAACACACAGACTCACATGAACGCATACTTCCCCCTTCCCCACCACCGCCACATTCACATGTACAGAAATATGACCGTCGACACCTCATGTCTCTGACCTGGGCAGTATTTTTAGGGATGGTTCAGTGGGTTTGTGCAAATGCATTAGTGCAAATTTGTGACTAGAGTGTAAATAAAAGGACCATCCACCAGCAAGAGTCTAAAAAGAGCAGAGCTGAAGTATGCACAAAAGAAAATGAGTAGGGCAGAAATGTACAGAAAGGGGAAAAAATAATGGTCAAACCTGCAGCATGTCCGTAGTGCTGTGCCTCGTTTACATTATAATGGACGCCGGCGAGTTATAAACATTTGTTTAGTGAAACAAATAAAGCTAGTGCGGCAGAAAATGTTTAGAGCGTGATTCCAACATTAAATGAAAGTGCATAGAAAGTGCTTCCAGTATCATATTAAAGTGCATGGAGAGTGCGTTTTACATATGAAGGTACACCTGGAGGCTGGGTGACGCTGAAGGTACACCTGGAGGCTGGGTGACGCTGAAGGTACACCTGGAGGCTGGGTGACGCTGAAGGTACACCTGGAGGCTGGGTGACGCTGAAGGTACACCTGGAGGCTGGGTGACGCTGAAGGTACACCTGGGGCTGGGTGACGCTGAAGGTACACCTGGAGGCTGGGTGACGCTGAAGGTACACCTGGAGGCTGGGTGACGCTGAAGGTACACCTGGAGGCTGGGTGACGCTGAAGGTACACCTGGAGGCTGGGTGACGCTGAAGGTACACCTGGAGGCTGGGTGACGCTGAAGGTACACCTGGAGGCTGGGTGACGCTGAAGGTACACCTGGAGGCTGGGTGACGCTGAAGGTACACCTGGGGCTGGGTGACGCTGAAGGTACACCTGGAGGCTGGGTGACGCTGAAGGTACACCTGGAGGCTGGGTGACGCTGAAGGTACACCTGGAGGCTGGGTGACGCTGAAGGTACACCTGGAGGCTGGGTGACGCTGAAGGTACACCTGGAGGCTGGGTGACGCTGAAGGTACACCTGGAGGCTGGGTGACGCTGAAGGTACACCTGGAGGCTGGGTGACGCTGAAGGTACACCTGGAGGCTGGGTGACGCTGAAGGTACACCTGGAGGCTGGGTGACGCTGAAGGTACACCTGGACGCTGAAGGTACACCTGGAGGCTGGGTGACGCTGAAGGTACACCTGGAGGCTGGGTGACGCTGAAGGTACACCTGGAGGCTGGGTGACGCTGAAGGTACACCTGGACGGAAGGTACTGGAGGCTGACGCTGAAGGTACACCTGGAGGCTGGGTGACGCTGAAGGTACACCTGGAGGCTGGGTGACGCTGAAGGTACACCGGGAGGCTGGGTGACGCTGAAGGTACACCTGGAGGCTGGGTGACGCTGAAGGTACACCTGGAGGCTGGGTGACGCTGAAGGTACACCTGGAGGCTGGGTGACGCTGAAGGTACACCTGGAGGCTGGGTGACGCTTAAGGTACACCTGGGTGGGGCTGGGTGACGCTGAAGGTACACCTGGAGGCTAGGTGACGCTGAAGGTACACCTGGAGGCTGGGTGACGCTGAAGGTACACCTGGAGGCTGGGTGACGCTGAAGGTACACCTGGAGGCTGGGTGACGCTGAAGGTACACCTGGAGGCTGGGTGACGCTGAAGGTACACCTGGAGGCTGGGTGACGCTGAAGGTACACCTGGAGGCTGGGTGACGCTGAAGGTACACCTGGAGGCTGGGTGACGCTGAAGGTACACCTGGAGGCTGGGTGACGCTGAAGGTACACCTGGAGGCTGGGTGACGCTGAAGGTACACCTGGAGGCTGGGTGACGCTGAAGGTACACCTGGAGGCTGGGTGACGCTGAAGGTACACCTGGAGGCTGGGTGACGCTGAAGGTACACCTGGAGGCTGGGTGACGCTGAAGGTACACCTGGAGGCTGGGTGACGCTGAAGGTACACCTGGAGGCTGGGTGACGCTGAAGGTACACCTGGAGGCTGGGTGACGCTGAAGGTACACCTGGAGGCTGGGTGACGCTGAAGGTACACCTGGAGGCTGGGTGACGCTGAAGGTACACCTGGAGGCTGGGTGACGCTGAAGGTACACCTGGAGGCTGGGTGACGCTGAAGGTACACCTGGAGGCTGGGTGACGCTGAAGGTACACCTGGAGGCTGGGTGACGCTGAAGGTACACCTGGAGGCTGGGTGACGCTGAAGGTACACCTGGAGGCTGGGTGACGCTGAAGGTACACCTGGAGGCTGGGTGACGCTGAAGGTACACCTGGAGGCTGGGTGACGCTGAAGGTACACCTGGAGGCTGGGTGACGCTGAAGGTACACCTGGAGGCTGGGTGACGCTGAAGGTACACCTGGAGGCTGGGTGACGCTGAAGGTACACCTGGAGGCTGGGTGACGCTGAAGGTACACCTGGAGGCTGGGTGACGCTGAAGGTACACCTGGAGGCTGGGTGACGCTGAAGGTACACCTGGAGGCTGGGTGACGCTGAAGGTACACCTGGAGGCTGGGTGACGCTGAAGGTACACCTGGAGGCTGGGTGACGCTGAAGGTACACCTGGAGGCTGGGTGACGCTGAAGGTACACCTGGAGGCTGGGTGACGCTGAAGGTACACCTGGAGGCTGGGTGACGCTGAAGGTACACCTGGAGGCTGGGTGACGCTGAAGGTACACCTGGAGGCTGGGTGACGCTGAAGGTACACCTGGAGGCTGGGTGACGCTGAAGGTACACCTGGAGGCTGGGTGACGCTGAAGGTACACCTGGAGGCTGGGTGACGCTGAAGGTACACCTGGAGGCTGGGTGACGCTGAAGGTACACCTGGAGGCTGGGTGACGCTGAAGGTACACCTGGAGGCTGGGTGACGCTGAAGGTACACCTGGAGGCTGGGTGACGCTGAAGGTACACCTGGAGGCTGGGTGACGCTGAAGGTACACCTGGACGCTGAAGGTACACCTGGAGGCTGGGTGACGCTGAAGGTACACCTGGGTGACGCTGAAGGTACACCTGGAGGCTGGGTGACGCTGAAGGTACACCTGGAGGCTGGGTGACGCTGAAGGTACACCTGGAGGCTGGGTGACGCTGAAGGTACACCTGGAGGCTGGGTGACGCTGAAGGTACACCTGGAGGCTGGGTGACGCTGAAGGTACACCTGGAGGCTGGGTGACGCTGAAGGTACACCTGGAGGCTGGGTGACGCTGAAGGTACACCTGGAGGCTGGGTGACGCTGAAGGTACACCTGGAGGCTGGGTGACGCTGAAGGTACACCTGGAGGCTGGGTGACGCTGAAGGTACACCTGGAGGCTGGGTGACGCTGAAGGTACACCTGGAGGCTGGGTGACGCTGAAGGTACACCTGGAGGCTGGGTGACGCTGAAGGTACACCTGGAGGCTGGGTGACGCTGAAGGTACACCTGGAGGCTGGGTGACGCTGAAGGTACACCTGGAGGCTGGGTGACGCTGAAGGTACACCTGGAGGCTGGGTGACGCTGAAGGTACACCTGGAGGCTGGGTGACGCTGAAGGTACACCTGGAGGCTGGGTGACGCTGAAGGTACACCTGGAGGCTGGGTGACGCTGAAGGTACACCTGGAGGCTGGGTGACGCTGAAGGTAAACATGGAGGCTGGGTGAAGGTACACCTGGAGGCTGGGTGACGCTGAAGGTACACCTGGAGGCTGGGTGACGCTGAAGGTACACCTGGAGGCTGGGTGACGCTGAAGGTACACCTGGAGGCTGGGTGACGCTGAAGGTACACCTGGAGGCTGGGTGACGCTGAAGGTACACCTGGGTGACGCTGAAGGTACACCTGGAGGCTGGGTGACGCTGAAGGTACACCTGGACGCTGAAGGTACACCTGGGGCTGGGTGACGCTGAAGGTACACCTGGAGGCTGGGTGACGCTGAAGGTACACCTGGAGGCTGGGTGACGCTGAAGGTACACCTGGAGGCTGGGTGACGCTGAAGGTACACCTGGAGGCTGGGTGACGCTGAAGGTACACCTGGAGGCTGGGTGACGCTGAAGGTACACCTGGAGGCTGGGTGACGCTGAAGGTACACCTGGAGGCTGGGTGACGCTGAAGGTACACCTGGAGGCTGGGTGACGCTGAAGGTACACCTGGAGGCTGGGTGACGCTGAAGGTACACCTGGAGGCTGGGTGACGCTGAAGGTACACCTGGAGGCTGGGTGACGCTGAAGGTACACCTGGAGGCTGGGTGACGCTGAAGGTACACCTGGAGGCTGGGTGACGCTGAAGGTACACCTGGAGGCTGGGTGACGCTGAAGGTACACCTGGAGGCTGGGTGACGCTGAAGGTACACCTGGAGGCTGGGTGACGCTGAAGGTACACCTGGAGGCTGGGTGACGCTGAAGGTACACCTGGAGGCTGGGTGACGCTGAAGGTACACCTGGAGGCTGGGTGTCGCTGAAGGTACACCTGGAGGCTGGGTGACGCTGAAGGTACACCTGGAGGCTGGGTGACGCTGAAGGTACACCTGGAGGCTGGGTGACGCTGAAGGTACACCTGGAGGCTGGGTGACGCTGAAGGTACACCTGGAGGCTGGGTGACGCTGAAGGTACACCTGGAGGCTGGGTGACGCTGAAGGTACACCTGGAGGCTGGGTGACGCTGAAGGTACACCTGGAGGCTGGGTGACGCTGAAGGTACACCTGGAGGCTGGGTGACGCTGAAGGTACACCTGGAGGCTGGGTGACGCTGAAGGTACACCTGGAGGCTGGGTGACGCTGAAGGTACACCTGGAGGCTGGGTGACGCTGAAGGTACACCTGGAGGCTGGGTGACGCTGAAGGTACACCTGGAGGCTGGGTGACGCTGAAGGTACACCTGGAGGCTGGGTGACGCTGAAGGTACACCTGGAGGCTGGGTGACGCTGAAGGTACACCTGGAGGCTGGGTGACGCTGAAGGTACACCTGGAGGCTGGGTGACGCTGAAGGTACACCTGGAGGCTGGGTGACGCTGAAGGTACACCTGGAGGCTGGGTGACGCTGAAGGTACACCTGGAGGCTGGGTGACGCTGAAGGTACACCTGGAGGCTGGGTGACGCTGAAGGTACACCTGGAGGCTGGGTGACGCTGAAGGTACACCTGGAGGCTGGGTGACGCTGAAGGTACACCTGGAGGCTGGGTGACGCTGAAGGTACACCTGGAGGCTGGGTGACGCTGAAGGTACAGCAGGAGGCTGGGTGACGCTGAAGGTACACCTGGAGGCTGGGTGACGCTGAAGGTACACCTGGAGGCTGGGTGACGCTGAAGGTACACCTGGAGGCTGGGTGACGCTGAAGGTACACCTGGAGGCTGGGTGACGCTGAAGGTACACCTGGGGCTGGGTGACGCTGAAGGTACACCTGGGGCTGGGTGACGCTGAAGGTACAGCAGGAGGCTGGGTGACGCTGAAGGTACACCTGGAGGCTGGGTGACGCTGAAGGTACACCTGGGGCTGGGTGACGCTGAAGGTACGCCTGGAGGCTGGGTGACGCTGAAGGTACACCTGGGGCTGGGTGACGCTGAAGGTACAGCAGGAGGCTGGGTGACGCTGAAGGTACACCTGGAGGCTGGGTGACGCTGAAGGTACACCTGGAGGCTGGGTGACGCTGAAGGTACACCTGGGGCTGGGTGACGCTGAAGGTACAGCAGGAGGCTGGGTGACGCTGAAGGTACACCTGGAGGCTGGGTGACGCTGAAGGTACACCTGGGGCTGGGTGACGCTGAAGGTACACCTGGAGGCTGGGTGACGCTGAAGGTACACCTGGAGGCTGGGTGTCGCTGAAGGTACACCTGGAGGCTGGGTGACGCTGAAGGTACACCTGGAGGCTGGGTGACGCTGAAGGTACACCTGGAGGCTGGGTGACGCTGAAGGTACACCTGGAGGCTGGGTGACGCTGAAGGTACACCTGGAGGCTGGGTGACGCTGAAGGTACACCTGGAGGCTGGGTGACGCTGAAGGTACACCTGGAGGCTGGGTGACGCTGAAGGTACACCTGGAGGCTGGGTGACGCTGAAGGTACACCTGGAGGCTGGGTGACGCTGAAGGTACACCTGGAGGCTGGGTGACGCTGAAGGTACACCTGGAGGCTGGGTGACGCTGAAGGTACACCTGGAGGCTGGGTGACGCTGAAGGTACACCTGGAGGCTGGGTGACGCTGAAGGTACACCTGGAGGCTGGGTGACGCTGAAGGTACACCTGGGGCTGGGTGACGCTGAAGGTACTCCTGGAGGCTGGGTGACGCTGAAGGTACACCTGGAGGCTGGGTGACGCTGAAGGTACACCTGGGGCTGGGTGACGCTGAAGGTACTCCTGGAGGCTGGGTGACGCTGAAGGTACACCTGGAGGCTGGGTGACGCTGAAGGTACACCTGGGGCTGGGTGACGCTGAAGGTACTCCTGGAGGCTGGGTGACGCTGAAGGTACACCTGGGGCTGGGTGACGCTGAAGGTACTCCTGGAGGCTGGGTGACGCTGAAGGTACACCTGGAGGCTGGGTGACGCTGAAGGTACACCTGGGGCTGGGTGACGCTGAAGGTACTCCTGGAGGCTAGGTGACGCTGAAGGTACACCTGGAGGCTGGGTGACGCTGAAGGTACACCTGGAGGTTGGGTGACGCTGAAGGTACACCTGGGGCTCGGTGACGCTGAAGGTACATCTGGAGGCTGGGTGACGCTGAAGGTACACCTGGGGCTGGGTGACGCTGAAGGTACACCTGGAGGTTGGGTGACGCTGAAGGTACACCTGGAGCTGTTTGACGCTGAAGGTACACCTGGAGGCTGGGTGTCGCTGAAGGTACAGCAGGAGGCTGGGTGACGCTGAAGGTACACCTGGAGGCTGGGTGACGCTGAAGGTACACCAGGAGGCTGGGTGACGCTGAAGGTACACCTGGAGCTGTTTGACGCTGAAGGTACACCTGGAGGCTGGGTGTCGCTGAAGGTACAGCAGGAGGCTGGGTGACGCTGAAGGTACACCTGGAGCTGTTTGACGCTGAAGGTACACCTGGAGGCTGGGTGTCGTTGAAGGTACAGCAGGAGGCTGGGTGACGCTGAAGGTACACCTGGAGGCTGGGTGACGCTGAAGGTACACCAGGAGGCTGGGTGACGCTGAAGGTACACCTGGAGGCTGGGTGACGCTGAAGGTACACCTGGAGGCTGGGTGACGCTGAAGGTACACCTGGAGGCTGGGTGACGCTGAAGGTACACCTAGAGGCTGGGCGACGCTGAAGGTACACCTGGAGGCTGGGTGACGCTGAAGGTACACCTGGGGATGAGTGACGCTGAAGGTACACCAGGAGGCTGGGTGACGCTGAAGGTACACCTGGGGCTGGGTGACGCTGAAGGTACACCTGGAGGCTGGGTGACGCTGAAGGTACACCTGGAGGCTGGGTGACGCTGAAGGTACACCTGGAGGCTGGGTGACGCTGAAGGTACACCTGGAGGCTGGTAACGCTGAAGGAACACCTGGAGGCTGGGTGACGCTGAAGGTACACCTGGGGCTGGGTGACGCTGAAGGTATTCCTGGAGGCTAGGTGACGCTGAAGGTACACCTGGAGGCTGGGTGACGCTGAAGGTACACCTGGAGGTTGGGTGACGCTGAAGGTACACCAGGAGGCTAGGTGACGCTGAAGGTACACCTGGGGCTGGGTGACGATGAAGGTACACCAGGAGGCTGGGTGACGCTGAAGGTACACCTAGGGCTCGGTGACGCTGAAGGTACATCTGGAGGCTGGGTTACGCTGAAGGTACACCTGGGGCTGGGTGACGCTGAATGTACACCTGGAGGCTGGGTGACGCTGAAGGTACACCTGGAGCTGTTTGACGCTGAAGGTACACCTGGAGTCTGGGTGTCGCTGAAGGTACAGCAAGAGGCTGGGTGACGCTGAAGGTACACCTGGAGGCTGGGTGAAGCTGAAGGTACACCTGGAGGCTGGGTGACGCTGAAGGTACACCTGGAGGCTGGGTGACGCTGAAGGTACACCTGGATTCTGGGTAACGCTGAAGGTACACCTGGAGGCTGGGTGACGCTGAAGGTACACCTGGAGGCTGGGCGACCCTGAAGGTACATCTGGAGGCTGGGTGACGCCGAAAGTACACCTGGGGCTGAGTGACGCTGAAGGTACACCAGGAGGCTGGGTGACGCTGAAGGTACACCTGGGGCTGGGTGACGCTGAAGGTACACCTGGAGGCTGGGTGACGCTGAAGGTACACCTGGAGGCTGGGTAACGCTGAAGGTACACCTGGAGGCTGGGTGACGCTGAAGGTACACCTGGAGGCTGGGTGACGCTGAAGGTACACCTGGGGCTGGGTGACGCTGAAGGTACACCTGGAGGTTGGGTGACGCTGAAGGTACACCTGGAGCTGTTTGACGCTGAAGGTACACCTGGAGGCTGGGTGTCGCTGAAGGTACAGCAGGAGGCTGGGTGACGCTGAAGGTACACCTGGAGCTGTTTGACGCTGAAGGTACACCTGGAGTCTGGGTGACGCTGAAGGTACACCTGGAGCTGTTTGACGCTGAAGGTACACCTGGAGTCTGGGTGTCGCTGAAGGTACAGCAAGAGGCTGGGTGACGCTGAAGGTACACCTGGAGGCTGGGTGAAGCTGAAGGTACACCTGGAGGCTGGGTGACGCTGAAGGTACACCTGGAGGCTGGGTGACGCTGAAGGTACACCTGGATTCTGGGTAACGCTGAAGGTACACCTGGAGGCTGGGTGACGCTGAAGGTACACCTGGAGGCTGGGCGACCCTGAAGGTACATCTGGAGGCTGGGTGACGCCGAAAGTACACCTGGGGCTGAGTGACGCTGAAGGTACACCAGGAGGCTGGGTGACGCTGAAGGTACACCTGGGGCTGGGTGACGCTGAAGGTACACCTGGAGGCTGGGTGACGCTGAAGGTACACCTGGAGGCTGGGTAACGCTGAAGGTACACCTGGAGGCTGGGTGACGCTGAAGGTACACCTGGAGGCTGGGTGACGCTGAAGGTACACCTGGGGCTGGGTGACGCTGAAGGTACACCTGGAGGTTGGGTGACGCTGAAGGTACACCTGGAGCTGTTTGACGCTGAAGGTACACCTGGAGGCTGGGTGTCGCTGAAGGTACAGCAGGAGGCTGGGTGACGCTGAAGGTACACCTGGAGGCTGGGTGACGCTGAAGGTACACCAGGAGGCTGGGTGACGCTGAAGGTACACCTGGAGCTGTTTGACGCTGAAGGTACACCTGGAGGCTGGGTGTCGCTGAAGGTACAGCAGGAGGCTGGGTGACGCTGAAGGTACACCTGGAGCTGTTTGACGCTGAAGGTACACCTGGAGGCTGGGTGTCGTTGAAGGTACAGCAGGAGGCTGGGTGACGCTGAAGGTACACCTGGAGGCTGGGTGACGCTGAAGGTACACCAGGAGGCTGGGTGACGCTGAAGGTACACCTGGAGGCTGGGTGACGCTGAAGGTACACCTGGAGGCTGGGTGACGCTGAAGGTACACCTGGAGGCTGGGTGACGCTGAAGGTACACCTAGAGGCTGGGCGACGCTGAAGGTACACCTGGAGGCTGGGTGACGCTGAAGGTACACCTGGGGATGAGTGACGCTGAAGGTACACCAGGAGGCTGGGTGACGCTGAAGGTACACCTGGGGCTGGGTGACGCTGAAGGTACACCTGGAGGCTGGGTGACGCTGAAGGTACACCTGGAGGCTGGGTGACGCTGAAGGTACACCTGGAGGCTGGGTGACGCTGAAGGTACACCTGGAGGCTGGGTAACGCTGAAGGTACACCTGGAGGCTGGGCGACGCTGAAGGTACACCTGGAGGCTGGGTGACGCTGAAGGTACACCTGGGGCTGAGTGACGCTGAAGGTACACCAGGAGGCTGGGTGACGCTGAAGGTACACCTGGAGGCTGGGTGACGCTGAAGGTACACCTGGAGGCTGGGTGACGCTGAAGGTACACCTGGAGGCTGGGTGACGCTGAAGGTACACCTGGAGGCTGGGTGACGCTGAAGGTACACCTGGAGGCTGGGTGACGCTGAAGGTACACCTGGGGCTGGGTGACGCTGAAGGTACTCCTGGAGGCTGGGTGACGCTGAAGGTACACCTGGAGGCTGGGTGACGCTGAAGGTACACCTGGGGCTGGGTGACGCTGAAGGTACTCCTGGAGGCTGGGTGACGCTGAAGGTACTCCTGGAGGCTGGGTGACGCTGAAGGTACACCTGGGGCTGGGTGACGCTGAAGGTACTCCTGGAGGCTGGGTGACGCTGAAGGTACACCTGGAGGCTGGGTGACGCTGAAGGTACACCTGGGGCTGGGTGACGCTGAAGGTACTCCTGGAGGCTAGGTGACGCTGAAGGTACACCTGGAGGCTGGGTGACGCTGAAGGTACACCTGGAGGTTGGGTGACGCTGAAGGTACACCTGGGGCTCGGTGACGCTGAAGGTACATCTGGAGGCTGGGTGACGCTGAAGGTACACCTGGAGGCTGGGTGACGCTGAAGGTACACCTGGGGCTGGGTGACGCTGAAGGTACACCTGGAGGCTGGGTGTCGCTGAAGGTACAGCAGGAGGCTGGGTGACGCTGAAGGTACACCTGGAGGCTGGGTGACGCTGAAGGTACACCTGGAGGCTGGGTGACGCTGAAGGTACACCTGGAGGCTGGGTGACCCTGAAGGTACACCTGGAGCCTGGGTGACGCTGAAGGTACACCTGGGGCTGAGTGACGCTGAAGGTACACCAGGAGGCTGGGTGACGCTGAAGGTACACCTGGAGGCTGGGTGACGCTGAAGGTACACCTGGAGCTGTTTGACGCTGAATGTACATCTGGAGGCTGGGTGACGCTGAAGGTACAGCAGGAGGCTGGGTGACGCTGAAGGTACACCTGGAGGCTGGGTGACGCTGAAGGTACACCTGGAGGCTGGGTGACACTGAAGGTACACCTGGAGGCTGGGTGACGCTGAAGGTACACCTGGAGGCTGGGTGACTCTGAAGGTACACCTGGAGGCTGGGTGACGCTGAAGGTACACCTGGAGGCTGGGTGACGCTGAAGGTACACCTGGAGGCAGGGTGACGCTGAAGGTGCACCTGGAGGCTGGGTGACGCTGAAGGTACACCTGGAGGCTGGGTGACGCTGAAGGCACACCTGGGGCTGGGTGACGCTGAAGGTACACCTGGAGCTGTTTGACGCTGAAGGTACACCTGGAGGCTGGGTGACGCTGAAGGTACAGCAGGAGGCTGGGTGACGCTGAAGGTACACCTGGAGGCTGGGTGACGCTGAAGGTACACCTGGAGAGGCTGGCTGACGCTGAAGGTACACCTGGAGGCTGGTTGACGCTGAAGGTACACCTGGAGGCTGGGTGACGCTGAAGGTACACCTGGAGGCTGGGTGACGCTCAAGGTACACCTGGAGGCTGGGTGACGCTGAAAGTATTCCTGGGGGATGGGTGACGCTGAAGGTACACCTGGAGGCTGGGTGACGCTGAAGGTACACCTGGAGGCTGGGTGACGCTGAAGGTACACCTGGGGCTGGGTGACGCTGAAGGTACACCTGGAGGCTGGGTGACGCTGAAGGTACACCTGGGGCTGGGTGACTCTGAAGGTACAAATGGAGGCAGGGTGACGCTGAAGGTGCACCTGGAGGCTGGGTGACGCTGAAGGCACACCTGGGGCTGGGTGACGCTGAAGGTACACCTGGGGCTGGGTGACGCTGAAGGTACACCTGGAGGCTGGGTGGCGCTGAAGTACACCTGGAGGCTGGGTGACGCTGAAGGTACACCTTGGGCTGGGTGACGCTGAAGGTACACCTGGAGGCTGGGTGACGCTGAAGGTACACCTGGAGGCTGGGTGACTCTGAAGGTACACCTGGGGCTGGGTGACGCTGAAGGTACACCTGGAGGCTGGGTGACGCTGAAGGTACACCTGGGGCTGGGTGACGCTGAAGATACACCAGGAGGCTGGGTGACGCTGAAGGTACACCAGGAGGCTGGGTGACGCTGAAGGTGCGCCTGGAGGCTCTGTGACGCTGAAGGTACACCTGGAGGCTGGGTGACGCTGAAGGTATACCAGGAGGCTGGGTGACGCTTAAGGTACACCTGGAAGCTGGGTGACGCTGAAGGTACACCTGGAGGCTGGGTGACACTGAAGGTACACCTAGAGGCTGGGTGACGCTGAAGGTACACCTGGGGGCTGGGTGACGCTGAAGGTACACCTGGGGGCTGGGTGATGCTGAAGATTCATGGTCGCCTAAGATACAGAGACACGCAAGGTGCAAAGACGCCGAAGATAGAGAGACGCTGAAGATACAGGGACGCCCAGGATACAGAGACGCCGAAGATACAGAGACGCCCAAGATATAGGAACGCTCAAGATACAAAGAGGATGAAGGAACAGAGACGCCGAAGATGCAGAGACGCTGAAGGTAGAGTGACGTCGAAGATTCAGAAACACCGAAGATACAGAGACGCCTAGGGGCTTGTTGGTTAAAATAAAGAGCGGAAGTTTTGTGATTGGTATCCATAATTCAGACAGTATTTATTTTCGTATGTTTATCTTAAGGAAACCAGAATTTGGAGATAACACTAAAATTGCATACTTCAACCGGACGATGTCACCAGGCAGGGTTGTTGGTTGTTCTCGTGTTTGCTTCTAGAAATTTAGGCTTAAACTTGTATTACTAGAAAACTCTAGCATTGCCTTTGACTCCACAGAGAATATTCAGAGTTGTAACTGATTTGGTTCCAAGAACAACAAAGGTACCAACTATAAAATTATATACCTGTCTCGGAAAACAATCATCAACTGGTAATATATATGTATATATATATATATATATATATATATATATATATATATATATATATATATATATATATATATATATATATATATATATATATATATATATGTCGTGCCGAATATGTAAAACTGGTCAATTAGCAAGAATTCATTTAAAATTAAGTCCTTTCTAAAATTTTCTCTAATACGTTTAAAGATATATTTTTTTCATTAATGTTGATGTAAAAAACTATAATTTCGGACAAAAAGAATCTTAGAAAACTTACCTAACCTTATTATAACAGGAACAATTTATTTTAGCCTAACCCAACTAAATATATTTTAGATTTGTTTACAATAATTTAATACTAAACAAACACAGTGAAATATATTTTTTTCGTTAGATTCAGAATGATTTTGGCGAAATTATTGCATACACAAATTTTCACTTGTCCTATATGGCAAGATGAGCGTTGCTATTTAAGCCAAGATCGCAAGTTCTGCCTATTCGGCACGACATATATATATATATATATATATATATATATATATATATATATATATATATATTTTTTTTTTTTTTTTTTATCACACCGGCCGATTCCCACCAAGGCAGGGTGGCCCGAAAAAGAAAAACTTTCACCATCATTCACTCCATCACTGTCTTGCCAGAAGGGTGCTTTACACTACAGTTTTTAAACTGCAACATTAACACCCCTCCTTCAGAGTGCAGGCACTGTACTTCCCATCTCCAGGACTCAAGTCCGGCCTGCCGGTTTCCCTGAATCCCTTCATAAATGTTACTTTGCTCACACTCCAACAGCACGTCAAGTATGAAAAACCATTTGTCTCCATTCACTCCTATCAAACACGCTCACGCATGCCTGCTGGAAGTACAAGCCCCTCGCACACAAAACCTCCTTTACCCCCTCCCTCCAACCCTTCCTAGGCCGACCCCTACCCCGCCTTCCTTCCACTACAGACTGATACACTCTTGAAGTCATTCTGTTTCGCTCCATTCTCTCTACATGTCCGAACCACCTCAACAACCCTTCCTCAGCCCTCTGGACAACAGTTTTGGTAATCCCGCACCTCCTCCTAACTTCCAAACTACGAATTCTCTGCATTATATTCACACCACACATTGCCCTCAGACATGACATCTCCACTGCCTCCAGCCTTCTCCTCGCTGCAACATTCATCACCCACGCTTCACACCCATATAAGAGCGTTGGTAAAACTATACTCTCATACATTCCCCTCTTTGCCTCCAAGGACAAAGTTCTTTGTCTCCACAGACTCCTAAGTGCACCACTCACTCTTTTTCCCTCATCAATTCTATGATTCACCTCATCTTTCATAGACCCATCCGCTGACACGTCCACTCCCAAATATCTGAATACGTTCACCTCCTCCATACTCTCTCCCTCCAATCTGATATTCAATCTTTCATCACCTAATCTTTTTGTTATCCTCATAACCTTACTCTTTCCTGTATTCACCTTTAATTTTCTTCTTTTGCACACCCTACCAAATTCATCCACCAATCTCTGCAACTTCTCTTCAGAATCTCCCAAGAGCACAGTGTCATCGGCAAAGAGCAGCTGTGACAACTCCCACTTTGTGTGTGATTCTTTATCTTTTAACTCCACGCCTCTTGCCAAGACCCTCGCATTTACTTCTCTTACAACCCCATCTATAAATATATTAAACAACCACGGTGACATCACACATCCTTGTCTAAGGCCTACTTTTACTGGGAAAAAATTTCCCTCTTTCCTACATACTCTAACTTGAGCCTCACTATCCTCGTAAAAACTCTTCACTGCTTTCAGTAACCTACCTCCTACACCATACACTTGCAACATCTGCCACATTGCCCCCCTATCCACCCTGTCATACGCCTTTTCCAAATCCATAAATGCCACAAAGACCTCTTTAGCCTTATCTAAATACTGTTCACTTATATGTTTCACTGTAAACACCTGGTCCACACACCCCCTACCTTTCCTAAAGCCTCCTTGTTCATCTGCTATCCTATTCTCCGTCTTACTCTTAATTCTTTCAATTATAACTCTACCATACACTTTACCAGGTACACTCAACAGACTTATCCCCCTATAATTTTTGCACTCTCTTTTATCCCCTTTGCCTTTATACAAAGGAACTATGCATGCTCTCTGCCAATCCCTAGGTACCTTACCCTCTTCCATACATTTATTAAATAATTGCACCAACCACTCCAAAACTATATCCCCACCTGCTTTTAACATTTCTATCTTTATCCCATCAATCCCGGCTGCCTTACCCCCTTTCATTTTACCTACTGCCTCACGAACTTCCCCCACACTCACAACTGGCTCTTCCTCACTCCTACAAGATGTTATTCCTCCTTGCCCTATACACGAAAATCACAGCTTCCCTATCTTCATCAACATTTAACAATTCCTCAAAATATTCCTTCCATCTTCCCAATACCTCTACCTCTCCATTTAATAACTCTCCTCTCCTATTTTTAACTGACAAATCCATTTGTTCTCTAGGCTTTCTTAACTTGTTAATCTCACTCCAAAACTTTTTCTTATTTTCAACAAAATTTGTTGATAACATCTCACCCACTCTCTCATTTGCTCTCTTTTTACATTGCTTCACCACTCTCTTAACTTCTCTCTTTTTCTCCATATACTCTTCCCTCCTTGCATCACTTCTACTTTGTAAAAACTTCTCATATGCTAACTTTTTCTCCCTTACTACTCTCTTTACATCATCATTCCACCAATCGCTCCTCTTCCCTCCTGCACCCACTTTCCTGTAACCACAAACTTCTGCTGAACACTCTAACACTACATTTTTAAACCTACCCCATACCTCTTCGACCCCATTGCCTATGCTCTCATTAGCCCATCTATCCTCCAATAGCTGTTTATATCTTACCCTAACTGCCTCCTCTTTTAGTTTATAAACCTTCACCTCTCTCTTCCCTGATGCTTCTATTCTCCTTGTATCCCATCTACCTTTTACTCCCAGTGTAGCTACAACTAGAAAGTGATCTGATATATCTGTGGCCCCTCTATAAACATGTACATCCTGAAGTCTACTCAACAGTCTTTTATCTACCAATACATAATCCAACAAACTACTGTCATTTCGCCCTACATCATATCGTGTATACTTATTTATCCTCTTTTTCTTAAAATATGTATTACCTATAACTAAACCCCTTTCTATACAAAGTTCAATCAAAGGGCTCCCATTATCATTTACACCTGGCACCCCAAACTTACCTACCACACCCTCTCTAAAAGTTTCTCCTACTTTAGCATTCAAGTCCCCTACCACAATTACTCTCTCACTTGGTTCAAAGGCTCCTATACATTCACTTAACATCTCCCAAAATCTCTCTCTCTCCTCTGCATTCCTCTCTTCTCCAGGTGCATACACGCTTATTATGACCCACTTCTCGCATCCAACCTTTACTTTAATCCACATAATTCTTGAATTTACACATTCATATTCTCTTTTCTCCTTCCATAACTGATCATTTAACATTACTGCTACCCCTTCCTTTGCTCTAACTCTCTCAGATACTCCAGATTTAATCCCATTTATTTCCCCCCACTGAAACTCTCCTACCCCCTTCAGCTTTGTTTCGCTTAGGGCCAGGACATCCAACTTCTTTTCATTCATAACATCAGCAATCATCTGTTTCTTGTCATCCGCACTACATCCACGCACATTTAAGCAACCCAGTTTTATAAAGTTTTTCTTCTTCTCTTTTTTAGTAATTGTATACAGGAGAAGGGGTTACTAGCCCATTGCTCCCGGCATTTTAGTCGCCTCATACGACACGCATGGCTTACGGAGGAAAGATTCTTTTCCACTTCCCCATGGACAATAGAAGAAATAAAAAAGAACAAGAGCTATTTAGAAAAAGGAGAAAAACCTAGATGTATGTATATATATATATGCTTATAGTCACCTATAAGCTAACTGAAAATATGAAGAACTAAAAAAATCGTGTAATGGGTATAAGGATAAAAATAGAGAAAATTCGTGCTGGACATGGTAGAAAAAAAATCATTGGGATATAAAAAATGCTGAATTACCAACGTAGTGGCTATGGATGGAACCGAATGATGCGAAAGAAAAAAGCGAAAACCCAGACTAGATAAGCCAGACAATATTAACGCAGCAAGGGGAGGCAGACTCCGGCAAATACAAAATAGAGAACTACGTACGTGTAGATTAGAAAAAAAGACTGAAGAAATACAATGATGATATAATAAAAAAGAATTTTGCATATGATAATCACAGCAATTAAAAAGGACTATGGCCAATAACGAAGCTATTGAAAGAAACTTTAATCAAGGAAAAAGAATATAAATTTTTGCTTGGCCAATGACAAAGTTATGCCAAGAAGAGAGAAAATCAGTAAGTTTACACGCTGTTAGGGAAATATCTCAACGCATGTGTGAGTGTAGTTTACTTTAGTCTCTATCTGAGGAATCGAAGCATCGTCGACCAGTGGATAAAAGGTTACATGCAGCCTTAATAACCCTCGTGTTGTCGACAGTCATTAAATCTTCCAAACAACTAGTCAACCATCCAAACTCTATGATATTTTTTTCATGTGTCTAGAATCTAGACTCTAGAGTCGAGACATTAAAAAAATCATAGGAAAATAAAAGTCACATTACTGTGGGTTATTTACGAATATAATATGATACGACATTCTGGAAAATACGGAGAAAAAGAGAGATAAAGCGGAAACAATAGAATATTTTAAAACCGAAAAATCAAAATGAAGAATGAAATGAATCAATAGGTAAAGAAAGATAAAAATATAATACTGAAACAATCGTGTTCATGAAGGTTTTATATACAAATGGAAACGGAATTATCTCAAAACGTCTAAAATTAAGAGACATTAATGACCATAAGACTAGAAATAAGAGACGTTAATAATATCTCAAAGACTAGAACTGGAGAGAGAGAGAGAGAACTGAGGACATCGAAGACGTGATTTTTAATATGTTGAAAAATATTAATTGATGGAAGAAGAAAAACAGACAAAATGTATACAAAATAAGTGGATTTCGTCAAAATATTTAAAAATAATGTCAACCAACTTATTACAAAGGAAACAGAACTAACTTAAATAAATAAGATTAGTTTAATATCACGCACTGGTAAGCTATATACAACGAAGAGTCAGTCCTCAGACTATTGACAAATAAACCATGCAAGTAAGGAATAAACATAGTTAAGTGCAAACAGGTGAGTAACCAAACACGCACACACACACATACACGTACACACACACACACACACACACACACACACACACACACACACACACACACACACACACACACACACACACACACACACACACACACACAAACACACACACACACACACGCACACACACACACACACACACACACACACACACACACACACACACACACACACACACACACACACACACACACACACACACACACACACACACACACACACCTCTACAAACCTCACTCAAGGAAAAAGATCTTGGGGTGAGTATAACACCAGGCACATCTCCTGAAGCGCACATCAACCAAATAACTGCTGCAGCATATGGGAGCCTAGCAAACCTCAGAACAGCATTCCGACATCTTAATAAGGAATCATTCAGGACCCTGTACACCGTGTACGTTAGGCCCATATTGGAGTATGCGGCACCAGTTTGGAACCCACACCTAGCCAAGCACGTGAAGAAACTAGAGAAAGTGCAAAGGTTTGCAACAAGACTAGTCCCAGAGCTAAAAGGTATGTCCTACGAGGAGAGGTTAAGGGAAATCAACCTGACGACACTGGAGGACAGGAGAGATAGGGGGGACATGATAACGACATACAAAATACTGAGAGGAATTGACAAGGTGGACAAAGACAGGATGTTCCAGAGATTGGACACAGTAACAAGGGGACACAGTTGGAAGCTGAAGACACAGATGAATCACAGGGATGTTAGGAAGTATTTCTTCAGCCACAGAGTAGTCAGTAAGTGGAATAGTTTGGGAAGCGATGTAGTGGAGGCAGGATCCATACATAGCTTTAAGCAGAGGTATGATAAAGCTCACGGCTCAGGGAGAGTGACCTAGTAGCGATCAGTGAAGAGGCGGGGCCAGGAGCTCGGACTCGACCCCCGCAACCTCAACTAGGTGAGTACACAGCCAGAAATGAATATGCACAGATAAGAAGGGAGGCCCAACGACAATTTGAAAACGACATAGCAGCGAAAGCCAAATCTGACCCGAAGCAGTTATACAGCCACATCAGGAGGAAAACAACAGCCAAGGACCAGGTAATCAGGCTAAGGAAGGAAGGAGGAGAGACAACAAGAAATGACCGTGAAGTATGTGAGGAACTCAACAAGAGATTCAAAGAAGTGCTCACAGAGGAGACAGAAGGGGCTCCAGAAAGACGGAGAGGTGGGGCACACCACCAAGTGCTAGACACAGATCACACTACCGAGGAAGAAGTGAAGAGGCTTCTGAGTGAGCTAGATATCTCAAAGGCAATGGGGCCGGATAACGTCTCTCCATGGGTCCTGAGAGAGGGAGCAGAGGCGCTATGTGTTCCCCTAACAACAATATTCAATACATCTATCGAAACAGGGAGATTGCCTGAGGCATGGAAGACAGCAAATGTAGTCCCAATCTTTAAAAAAAGGGACAGACATGAAGCACTAAACTACAGACCAGCGTCACTGACATGTGTAGCATGTAAAGTCATGGAGAAGATTATCAGGAGAAGAGTGGTGGAATATCTAGGAATGAATGATCTCATCAACAGCAGCCAACATGGTTTCAGGGACGGGAAATCCTGTGTCACAAACCTACTGGAGTTCTACGACATGGTGACAGCAGTAAGACAAGAGAGAGGGGGGTGGGTGGATTGCATTTTCTTGGACTGCAAGAAGGCATTTGACACAGTTCCACACAAGAGATTAATGCAAAAACTGGAGGACCAAGCAGGGATAACAGGGAAGGCACTACAATGGATCAGGGAACACTTGTCAGGAAGACAGCAGCGAGTCACGTTACGTGGCGAGGTGTCAGAGTGGGCGCCTGTGACTAGTGGGATCCCACAGGGGTCAGTCCTAGGACCAGTGCTGTTTCTGGTATTTGTGAACGACATGACGGAAGGAATAGACTCCGAAGTGTCCCTGTTTGCAGATGATGTGAAGTTGATGAGAAGAATTCATTCAATCGAAAACCAGGTAGAACTACAAAGGGATCTGGACAGGCTGCAGACCTGGTCCAGCAATTGGCTCCTGGAGATCAACCCCACCAAGAGCAAAATCATGAAGATTGGGGAAGGGCAAAAAAGACCACAGACGGCGTACAGTCTAGGGGGCCAGAGATTATGAACCTCACTCAAGGAAAAAGATCTTGGGGTGAGTATAACACCAGGCACATCTCCTGAAGCGCACATCAACCAAATAACTGCTGCAGCATATGGGCGCCTAGCAAACCTAGCAGAACAGCATTCCGTCATCTTAGTAAGGAATCGTTCAGGACCTTATACACCGTGTACGTTAGGCCCATATTGGAGTATGCGGCACCAGTTTGGAACCCACACCTAGCCAAGCACGTAAAGAAACTAGAGAAAGTGCAAAGATTTGCAGCAAGACTAGTCCCAGAGCTAAGAGGTATGTCCTACGAGGAGAGGTTAAGGGAAATCGACCTGACGACACTGGAGGACAGGAGAGATAGGGGGGGACATGATAACGACATACAAAATACTGAGAGGAATTGACAAGGTGGACAAAGCCAGTATGTTCCAGAGGTGGGACACAGCAACAAGGGGACACAGTTGGATGTTGAAGACACAGATGAATCACAGGGATGTTAGGAAGTATTTCTTCAGCCACAGATTAGTCAGGAAGTGGAATAGTTTGAGAAGCGATGTAGTGGAGGCAGGATCCATACATAGCTTTAAGCAGAGGTATGATAAAGCTCACGGCTCAGGGAGAGTGACCTAGTAGTGACCAGTGAAGAGGCGGGGCCAGGAGCTAGGATTCGACCCCTGCAACCTCAGCTAGGTGAGTACAACTAGGTGAGTACACACACACACACACACACAAACCTACTGGAGTTTTATGATAAAGTAACAGATGACACGAGAGAGAGGGGTGGGTTGATTGCATCTTCTTGGTCTGCAAGAAGGCCTTCGATACAGTTCCTCACAGGAGATTGGTGCAGAAGCTAGAGGATCAGGCGCATGTAACAGGAAGGGTGCTGCAATGAATCAGAGAATACCTGACAGGGAGGCAACGACGAGTCATGGTACGTGATGAGGTATCACTGTGGGCACCTGTGACGAGCGGGTTACAGAGGACTCACGAAATCGTAATGACACGATTGCAAACAAACCATACCCCGGCCGGGATTGAACACGCGGTCATAGAGTCTCAAAACTCCAGCCCGTCGCGTTAGCCACTAGACCAGCTAGCCACAATAAGATTCATCCAACTAGGTATATTTCTACACCATAGGAAGGTTAGCACAGGCACCACTGTGACCACAAATGCAAGTTTTTACAGACGAATCTCCAGCTAGCGTGGCCGTGACGAACTCTAGCTCAAGTCCCTTCACTGCCGTCAACATGACTCACGAAATCGTAATGACACGATTGCAAACAAACCATACCCCGGCCGGGATTGAACCCGCGGTCATAGAGTCTCAAAACTCCAGCCCGTCGCGTTAGCCACTAGAACAGCTAGCCACAATAAGATTCGTCCAACTAGGTATATTTCTACACCATAGGAAGGTTAGCAGAAGGGACTTGAGCTAGAGTTCGTCACGGCCACGCTAGCTGGAGATTCGTCTGTAAAAACTTGCATTCGTGGTCACAGTGGTGCCTGTGCTAACCTTCCTATGGTGTAGAAATATACCTAGTTGGACGAATCTTATTGTGGCTAGCTGGTCTAGTGGCTAACGCGACGGGCTGGAGTTTTGAGACTCTATGACCGCGGGTTCTATCCCGGCCGGGGTATGGTTTGGGTTACACAGGGGTCGGTCCTAGGACCAGTGCTATTTCTGGTACATGTGAATGACATGATGGAAGGGTGAGACTCAGAAGTGTTCCTGTTCGCAGATGATGTGAAGTTAATGAGGAGAATTAAATCAGATGAGGATCAGGCAGGACTGCAGAGAGGCCTGGACAGGCTGGACACCTGGTCCAGCAACTGGCTTCTCGAATTCAACTCCGCCAAATGCAAAGTCATGAAGATCGGGGAAGGGCAAAGAAGACCGCAGACAGAGTATAGGCTAGGTGGACAAAGACTGCAAACCTCACTCAAGGAGAAAGATCTTGGGGTGAGCATAACACCAAGCACATCTACGAAAGCACACATCAACCAGATAACTGCAGCAGCATATGGGAGCCTGGCAAACATGAGAATAGCGTTCCGATATCTTAGTAAGGAATTGTTCGAGACACTGTACACTGTGTACGTCAGGCCCATACTAGAGTATGCAGCACTAGTTTGGAACCCAAACCTGGTCAAGCACGTCAGGAAATTAGAGAAAGTGCAAAGGTTTGCAACAAGGTTAGTTCCGGAGCTAAGGGAAATGTCTTATGAAGAAAGGTTGAGGGAAATCGGCCTGACGACTCTGGAGGACAGGAGGGTCAGGGGAGACATGATAACAACATACAAAATACTGCGTGGAATAGACAAGGTGGACAGAGACAGGATGTTCCAGAGAGGGGACACAGAAACAAAGGGTGAAAATTTGAACCTGAAGACTCAGACGAGTCACAGGGATGTTAGGAAGTATTTCTTCAGTCATAGAGTTGTCAGGAAGTGGAATAGTCTAGCAAGTGATGTAGTGGAGGCAGGAACTATACATAGCTTTAAGACGAGGTATGACAAAGCTCAGGGAGCAGAGAAAGAGAGAGAGAGGACCTAGAAGCGATCAATGTAGAATCGAGGCCAGGAGCTGAGTCTCGACCCCTGCAGCCACAATTAGGTGAGTACAATTAAGTGAGTACACACATGCGCACACACACACACACACACACACACACACACACACACACACACACACACACACACACACACACACACACACACACACACACACACACACACATACACACACACACACACACACACACACACACACACACACACACACACACACACACACACACACACACATACACACACACACACACACACACACACACACACACACAAACACACACACACACACACACACACGCACACACACACACACATACACACACACACACACACACACACACACACACACACACACACACACACACACACACACACACACACACACACACACACACACACACACACACACACACACACACACACATACACACACACACACACACACACACACACACACACACACACATACACACACACACACACACACACATACACACACACACACACACACACACACACACACACACACACACACACACACACACACACACACACACACACACATACACACACACATACACACACATACACACACACACACACACACAGAGACAGTATGAAAACGACATAGCATCGAAAGTCAAATCTGACCCGAAACTGCTGTATAGCCACATTAGGAAGAAGACAACAGTCAAGGACCAGGTGATAAGGCTGAGGAAAGAAGGTGGGGAACTCACAAGAAACGATCAAGAGGTATGTGAGGAGCTCAACACGAGATTTAAGGAAGTATTTACAGTAGAGACAGGAAGGACTCTGGGGGGACAGACCAGATGGGGACACCAACAAGGAATACACCAACAAGTGCTGGACGACATACATACAGATGAGGAGGAGGTGAAGAAACTGCTAAGGGACATCGATACCTCAAAGGCAATGGGACCGGACAACATCTCTCCATGGGTCCTTAGAGAGGGAGCAGATATGTTGTGCGTACCACTTACCACAATCTTCAACACATCCCTGGAAACTGGGCAACTACCTGAGGTATGGAAGACAGCAAATGTAGTTCCCATTTTCAAAAAAGGAGACAGAAAAGAGGCACTAAACTACAGACCTGTGTCATTGACGTGTATAGTATGCAAAATTATGGAGAAGATTATCAGGAGGAGAGTGGTGGAGCACCTGGAACGGAACAGGAGTATAAATGCCAACCAGCACGGATTCACGGAAGGCAAATCCTGTGTCACAAACCTTCTGGAGTTTTATGATAAAATAACAGAAGTAAGACAAGAGAGAGAGGGGTGGGTTGATTGCATCTTCTTGGACTGCAAGAAGGCCTTTGACACAGTTCCTCACAAGAGATTAGTGCAGAAGCTAGAGCATCAGGCGCATATAACAGGAAGGGCACTGCAATGGATCAGAGAATACCTGACAGGGAGGCAACAACGAGTCATGGTACGTAATGATGTATCACAGTGGGCACCTGTGACGAGCGGGGTCCCACAGGGGTCGGTCCTAGGACCAGTGCTATTTTTGGTATATGTGAACGACATGACGGAAGGGTTAGACTCAGAAGTGTCCCTGTTTGCAGATGATGTGAAGTTAATGAGGAGAATTAAATCTGATGAGGACCAGGCAGGACTTCAAAGAGACCTGGACAGACTGGACACCTGGTCCAGCAAATGGCTTCTCGAATTTAATCCTGCCAAATGCAAAGTCATGAAGATAGGGGAAGGGCACAGAAGACCACAGACAGAGTATAGGCTAGGTGGCCAAAGACTGCAAACCTCACTCAAGGAGAAAGATCTTGGGGTGAGTATAACACCGAGCATGTCTCCGGAAGCACACATCAATCAGATAACTGCTGCAGCATATGGGCGCCTGGCAAACCTGAGAACAGCATTCCGACACCTTAGTAAGGAATCATTCAAGACACTGTACACCGTGTATGTCAGGCCCATACTGGAGTATGCAGCACCTGTTTGGAACCCGCACTTGATAAAGCACGTCAAGAAACTAGAGAAAGTACAAAGGTTTGCAACAAGGTTAGTTCCAGAGCTAAGGGGAATGTCCTATGAAGAAAGATTAAGGGAAATCGGCCTGACGACACTGGAGGACAGGAGGGTCAGGGGAGACATGATAACGACATATAAAATACTGCGTGGAATAGACAAGGTGGACAAGGACAGGATGTTCCAGGGAGGGGACACAGAAACAAGAGGCCACAATTGGAAGTTGAAGACACAAATGAGTCAGAGAGATAGTAGGAAGTATTTCTTCAGTCATAGAGTTGTAAGGCAGTGGAATAGCCTAGAAAATGACGTAGTGGAGGCAGGAACCATACACAGTTTTAAGACGAGGTTTGATAAAGCTCATGGAGCGGGGAGAGAGAGGGTCTAGTAGCAACCGGTGAAGAGGCGGGGCCAGGAGCTAGGACTCGACCCCTGCAACCACAAATAGGTGAGTACAAATAGGTGAGTACACACACACACACACACACACACACACACACACACACACACACACACACACACACATATACACACACATACACACACACACACACACACACACACACACACACACACACACACACACATACACACACACACACACACACATACACACACACACACACACACACACACACACACACACACATACACACACACACATACACACACACACACACACACATACACACACACACACACACACACACACACACACACACACACACACACATACACACACACACACACACACACACACACACACATATACACACACACACACACACACACACACATATATATATATACACACACACACACACACACACACACACACACACACACACACACACACACACACACACACACACATATACACACACACACACACACACACACACACACACACACACACACACATATACACACACACACACACATATACACACACACACACACACACACACATATATATATATACACACACACACACACACACACACACACACACACACACACACACACACACACACACACACACACACACACACACACACATACACACACACACACACACACACACACACACACACACACACACATATACACACACACACACACACACACATACACACACACACACACACACACACACACACACACACACACACACACACACACACACACACACACACACACACACACACACACACATATACACACACACACACACACACACACATACACACACACACACACACACACACACACACACACACACACACACACACACACACACACACACACACACACACACACACACACACATATACACACACACACACACACACACACACATACACACACACACACACACACACACACACACACACACACACACACACACACACACACACACACACACACACACACACACACACACACACACACACACACACACACATGAATGTACAAATAACAGATAAAACTAAGTTTTCTTTTCCCAGGCTCAGGATTTCCTATAATTGCCAACCGCAGGAATGACAATACTCAGAGAGAAAGGCTTCGGTTACGGTGAGTCTTTTCTCTCTCTTTCTCTCTCTGTCTCTATCTCTCTGTGTCTGTCTGTCTGTCTGTCTCTCTGTCTGTTTCTCTCTCTTTCTCTCTCTCTTTCTCTCTCTTTCTCTCTACCTGTTCATCTCAACATATTTCTCCGCATCATTGCATGTTATTATACAACTCTGCACGTAAAGGTAACGAGCCTGACTGGTCTACCTGTTGCTACACAATAGGTTACTAAACAGCTCTACATGATGCTAAGCCGCTTTATATGTTACCCAACTCTACTTGCTGATATACAGTTCTACCTGTTTTTATACCGTTCTACATATTCCTGTACAACTGAACCTATTGCTACACACCTTTATGTTACTGTGCAGCTTTGTATGTTACTGTGCAGTTGTAAGTATTGCTAAACAGATGAATGTATTGATTTACAGTTCTGTATGTTGCTATGGCGCTTTGTGTTGCTTTGGTGATCATTTTGCTGCTATTCAGGTTTATTTGTTACCCGAGGGTGAATTTATTTGATGCCCGAGGGTTAATATATTTGTTTCCCGAGGGTGAATTTATTTGTTGCCCGAGGGTGAATTTTTTTGTTGCCCGAGTGTGAATATATTTGTTGCCTGAGAGTGAATTTATTTGTTGCCGAGGGTGAGTTGACATGATCATACATCTTCATCGTTTGTGTATAGTATTTCGAGCACAGGTGCTGTTGTATGACCATGAAGGTAGAATACCAGCAATAGAGCAATGGAGAAATTTTATGGACGACAGCATATAGCAAATTTATTTTTTTGAGTACCCGCATATTCCTTCTACCAACGATATTATATGCAGTTATACACAGCATTTTCAATAAACTGACAGACCCCCATACCTGGCGTATACCTGGAGAGGGTTTCGGGGATCAACGCCCCCGCGGCCAGGTCTATGACCAGGCCTTGTGGTGGATCAGAGCCTGATCAACCAGTCTGTTATTATTAGCCACAGACAAACCGACGTACGAACCACAGCGAGGCTGGTCAGGTACTGACTTTAGACGCCTGTTCAGCGCCTTCTCGAAGACAGCCAGGGGTCTGTTGGTAATCCCCCTTATGTATGCTGGGAGACAGATGAACAGTCATGGGCCCCTGACACTTACTGTGTTGTCTCTTAGTACACTCGTGGCGCCCCTGCTTTTCATTGGGGGATGTTGCATCTCCTGCCCAGTCTTATGCTTGTGTAGGGACTGGTTTTCATGTGTAGATTTGGGACTAATCCATCTGGGATTTACCAAGTGCATTTTATCACGTATCTTTCTTGACTGCATTCCAAGGAGTACAAATCAAAGGACTTCAACCGCTATCAGTAATTTAGGTGCTTTATGGTACTTATAAGTGCCTTGAAAGTTCTCTGTACATTCTCCAGGTCTGCATTTTCGCATACTTTGAAAGGGGCTTTAGTGTGTAGCAGTATTCCAGCCAGGAGAAAACCAGCAATTTGAAGTGAATCGTCATGGGCTTGGCATCCCTAGTTTTGAAGGTTCTCATTATCCATCCTATCATTTGATCAACAAACAAAGAGAGATGGTAGAGGGCAACGAGTGACTAGCTCCCTTATATTAAGGTTTACTATACAAATAGTAGGAGTCTAAGAAATAAGATAGATGAGCTAAGATTATTTGCAAGTGTAGGTAATATACATATTATTGGTATAACAGAGACCTGGTTCAACCTGAAAGATAGAGAAATGCCTTCTGAATGCAACATACAGGGTTATAAATTATTTCACACTGATAGGGTCAACAGGAATGGTGGTGGAGTGGCGATGTATGTCAGAGAAAATTTAAATTGTTGTCTTAGACATGATATAAGATTATAAACATTGAACACAGAATCTGTTTGGCTACAGTTTCTCGAGGGACGTGACAAATTAATTTTGGGTGTGATTTATAGGCCCCAAACCTTGATAGGGAGTGCAGTAAGCTGTTATGGGACGAAATTCATAAGGCATCTAGATATGAAAATGTTGTTATAATGGGAGATTTTAACTTTAGACAAATTGATTGGAACAATATGACAGGAAATCTTGAGTCTACTGACTTTCTTGATACGATTCAGGACTGTTTTTTAGAACAGGTTGTGACAGAACCAACTAGAGGAAACAGTCTGCTTGACTTGATTCTTGCCAAGAAAGATTCACTAATTAATAATTTTGAGGTTGATGATGAGCTTGGGGAAAGTGATCACAAATCACTTAGTTTCAATATATCATGGAATTACCCACATAACTGCAATCAAATCTCTGTCCCAGATTTTCGCTTGGCCGACTTCATGGGACTGAAAAATTACCAGGGTGAGCTAAATTGGGATGTCCTGACTATGGGTCAGGTAGGTGATCTTGGTTGCCAATATGACTTTTTTCATAGCATAGTTCTAGCTGCCCAGACAACTTTTGTTCCGAGTAGGGAAATTAGATCTAACAAAAATAATCCCAAATGGATGAACAATTCATTAAAACATCTCATTGGTCAAAAGAGAGGCATATATAGGCGTATCAAAAGAGGGGATTGGTAGTTAAGAAATCAATATATTCAATTAAAGAGAGAAATTAAGAAAGGAATAAGAAAAGCAAAAAGGGATTATGAGGCTAAGGTTGCAAGGGATTCAAAGACTAACCCAAAAAGGTTCTCTCAGGTATACAGAAGTGAGATTAGGGACAAGATTGGCCCACTTAAGAGTAACTCTGGTCAGATCACTCACAGTGATAGGATATGTGTGAAATTCTCAATACCTACTTCCTCTCAGTTTTCACCCAGGAATATACTAGCGATATTCCTGAAATAATAGATTATGTAGAACAGGATAATAATAAACTATGCAAGATTGCGGTAACTAGTGGCATGGTCCTCAGACAATTAGAGAGACTAAAACCTAACAAATCCCCAGGTCCTGATGAACTGTTTGCAAGGGTGTTAAAGGAATGTAAAGAGGAACTTAGCATACCTTTGGCTAATCTTTTTAACATATCACTTAAAACTGGCATAGTGCCTGATAAGTGGAAAATGGCAAATGAATACCTATTTACAAGGTAGGTGACAGGTCCTTGGCTTCGAACTATAGACCAATAAGTCTTACCTCCATATTGAGAAAATTTATGGAATCAATAATTGTCGAAGCAATTCGTATCCATCTTGATAGGTACAGATTGATTAATGATTCTCAACACGGTTTTACAAATGGGCGTTCCTGTCTTACGAATTTACTAACTTTTTTCACTAAGGTGTTTGAGGAGGTAGATCATGGTAATGAATATGATATTGTGTATATGGACTTCAGTAAGGCTTTCGATAGAGTTCCACACCAGAGGCTATTGAGGAAACTTAAGGCACACGGAATAGGAGGAGAAATTTTTTCCTGGGTAGAGGCATGGCTGACAGACAGTAGAGAGTTTGCATAAATGGGGAGAAATCAGAATGGGGGCACGTCACAAGCGATGCTCCTCAGGGGTCAGTGTTGGGCCCGTTGTTGTTCACAATTTACATAAAGGACATAGATGAGGGAATAAATAGCGAGATAAGCAAATTTGCTGATGACACCAAAATAGGCCATACAATTCATTCTAATGAGGACACTATAGCACTCCAGGATGATTCGAATAGACTGATGTAATGGTCGGAGAAGTGGCAGATGCAGTTTAATATTGAGAAATGCAAAGTTCTAAATGTTGGACAGGTAAATAACCATGCCACATATAAACTAAATAATGTAGATCTTATTAATACTACTGATTGCGAAAAGAGTTTAGGAGTTCTGGTTAGCAGTAACCTAAAACCAAGACAACAGTGCATTAGTGTTCACAATAAAGCTAACAGAATTCTTGGCTTCATATCTAGAAGTATAAATAATAGAAGTCCTCAGGTTGTTCGTCAACTCTATATATCCTTTGTTAGGCCTCATTTAGACTATGCTGCTCAGTTCTGGTCACCGTATTACAGAATGGACATAAATGCTCTGGAAAACGTACAGAGGAGGAGGAGAAAGATGATCCCATGTATCTTCCCTATAAGGATAGATTGAAGGCCCTGAATCTGCACTCTCTCGAAAGGCGTAGAATTAGGGGGGGATATGATCGAGGTGTATACATGGAAAACAGGAATGAATAAAGGGATACAAATAGCGTGCTGAAAATTTCCAGCCAAGACAGGACTCGCAACAATGGTTTCAATTGAAAAAACTCAGATTCAGGAAGGATATAGGAAAGCACTGGTTTGGTAATAGAGTTGTGGATGAATGGAATATACTCCCGAGTACAGTTATTCAGGCTAAAACATTGTGCAGTTTTAAAAATAGGTTAGATAAATACATGAGTGGGTGTGGGTGGGTGTGAGTTGGACCTGACTAGCTTGAGCTGCTGGGTCTGGTGCCGTGCTCCTTCCTTGAGTGGAGGTGGCCAGACTGGATGGGTCATTGGGCTAATCCGGGGTGTGTGGGTCATTGGGCTTATCCGGGGGGGGGGATGAATGAACCTGGTCCGCATGGGTCAGTAGGCCTGTTGCAGTGATCCTTCTTTCTTATGTTCTTATGCTCTTATTTTCCCAGCACATACATTGCTGTGATCTTTGAAAGTGAGATCCTCTAACATTATCACTCCCAGGTCCTTCACATTAGTTTCTTACTTTATTGTGTGACTGGAATTTGTTTTCTACTCCGATACACTTTTAATTTCAATGAGTTTTCCACATCGGAGTAATTGAAATTGAACTTCATACTCTTTCCGCGGCGCATGTAAAGATTTGTATGATGTCAGCTTGGAGTCTATCAGTATCATCGATGGATGATACTGTCAGATATGAGGATAAGGAACAGGATGAGGACGAATACTGTGGCTGTGGCTGCCTCAAACTTTACTCTGTTTACTATTACCCTTTGTGTTCTATTTGTTAGGAAGTTTTAGATCCATCTACCTACTTTTCCTGTTATTCCTTTACCACGCATTTTGTGCGCTATTACACTATGGTCGATATGGTCGCATTTGTCGAAGGGTTTCACAAAATGTATATATACTACATTTGTATTTTGTTTGTGCTGCAGTGCATCTAAGACCTTGCCATAGTGGTCCAGTAGTTGGGATAGGGAGGAATGGCCTGCTCTAAACCCATGTTGCCCTGGGTTGTGTAACTAACAGATATCTAGGTGGGTGGCGATCTTACTTCTTAGAACGATTTCTAATATTTTTATGATATGGGACGTTATTGCTATAGGTGTATAATTCTTTGCAATTGCCTTACTGTAACCTTTGTGAAGGAGAGGCTATATCTGTCGTTTATAGTGACTGAGGTACGACCCCTGTGTCCATGCTCCCTCTCCATAGAATGCTGAAGACAAGTGAAAGGAGATTCTTACAGTTCTTGATAAACACGGAGTTCCATGACTCTGGGCCTGTGACCCAATGCATGGGCGTGTCACTTATTGCTTTTTAGAAGTCTTGTTGTATTAGGATAATACAGAAGATTTTTTAATTTACCAAATTTTGAGTCTCGGTCATGAAAAGATCGTTTAGATAATCTATTATTCTGGTTAACGGCTCACTAGACACTGAATCATATTTGGACATCTCGTCCAATACTGGATGTTGTTTTGGCCTTAGATCTGGCATAAGAAAAGAAACACTTTGTTTTTTTTTTCCCCCAATTTCACCGATGGTTTTAAGTTCCTCCTGAGTTTCTTGCCTCGTGTATGCTTCCTTAAGCTTATGTTTGATATTTGTTATTTGTCTGACCAGTGCCTCCCTTCGTATTTCAGATATACTGGTCCCTTTCAGCAGTTTTGTGATTCTTCGTCTTCGCCTGTATTGGGAGCATCTCTCTGTTTCAAGTATGCCTTGAGTAGCTGAACGAAAGAGGCAGGGTGAATGAGCATTCTCAATGGCTATAGTTTATTCATCTATACAGTAAACAGAACTCTCATATGTGTTTAGCTGGAAGAGGATGAGGGACTGACCTCCATTGCTGTGTCTAGTTATAAACTAAGCTACCTAGGAGCTCATTCATCTTCTCACTCTGATTAAATGGCCTTAACAAATGGTAGTTATCCTCGAGCGTGAACGCCGGGTGCCCATATTCACACTGGTAATTAACTACCATGCTTGAAACTGATTATTGACAGAATGCAGGATGTGTGGTTACGTGTGTCGCACGCCAAATAAAAATGACGCACTTGGTGCGCGCCACATTTAATCATGTGGTAACATTAAAATTTAATGTACATGGTAACATATATTAAGACTTAATATTTGTATTTCAGTATTCATATTGCAATGCAAAATATGGTTTTGTATGGGCGTTAACATGAAGAATAAACAAGATAGTGGCTGGAACAGTTCATGACGAACTCTCAAGTCGCAATATTGTATCGGCATAGGGCGGATCGAAACATCTAAAGTATCCTGTACAAACTCTGAGTTAGATATGACTACATTAACATATCATGATCTAAATGTTGAAACTTAGAAATAATTGTTGGGAGAACTGATGTTCCATGATGGTTGTTCTTTTATGGTAGGTACCTCGATGTTGATGGTCTCGTGATCCGCGGGACCTGAGCTACACACCCGTTCCTCGCTTGAATCCTGATTGCCTCCCATTCTCCAAGGAGTTTCATGACCCTTGGGGGATTAGCACCTCTTTATAAACAATAATTATA
The DNA here is from genome assembly GCF_038502225.1 of Cherax quadricarinatus. NCBI lineage: Eukaryota > Metazoa > Arthropoda > Malacostraca > Decapoda > Parastacidae > Cherax > Cherax quadricarinatus. The sequence goes on along the minus strand of NC_091294.1, from coordinate 49,023,906 downwards.
ATAAAATAATAATAGTAATAATAATAACAACAACAGCAACAGTAATAATAATAATAATAATAATAATAATAATAATAATAATAATAATAATAATAATAATAATAATAATAATAACAATAATTGCAATAATAACAATAATAATTGTAATAATAATAATAATAAAAATAACTACAATATACAGTGAATCTTTGATCAGTGTATATGCAGGCTGTGCACATGGTTAATATACCTGCCACAATCCTTTATCTAAACTATTATATAATTATTTTTGCTTATTTTATAATGCTGTCAACTGTTATATACATGATGACATTTTCTGTGTCTCCGCAATTGTTTTGCCAACCTGCCATATTATACCGGCCATAAGATGCCTTTTGTTTTACAGAATAATCATGCTCAGGGTTGTAATAAAAACAATGCCGAAAGAATTTCCTGGACAATCTGCTGCATGGTGCTAATGTTATCAAATTGAAGGGTTGCCGCAGCGCCAGGGCTGATTGTAAGGTTACAGCAGTCCCAGGGCTGACGTTAGGGTTCCAGCAGTCCCAGGGACGATTGTAGGGTTGCAGCCGTCCCAGGGATGATTGTAGGGTTGCAGCAGTCCCTGGAATGATTGTAGGCTGCAGCAGTCCCAGGGCTGATTGTAGGGTTGCAGCAGTCCCAGCCATGATTATAGGGTTGCAGTAGTCCCAGGACGGATTTTAGGGTTGCAGCAGTCCCAGGGCTGTTTGCAGGGTTGTAGCAGAACCAGGGCTGATTGTAGGGTTGCAGCATTCTCAGGGATGATTGTAGTGTTGCAGAAGTCCCAGGGCTGATTGTATGATTGCAGAAATCCCAGGGCTGATTTTAAGGTTCCAGCAGTCCAAGGGCTGACAGTAGCGTTGCAGGAGTTCAAGGGCTGATTACAGGGTTGCAACAGTCCCAGGGCTGATTGTAGGGTTGCAGCAGTCCGAGTGCTTATTATAGGGTTGCAGCAGTCCCAAGGAAGATTGTAGGGTTGCAGCAGTCTCAGGGATGATTGAAGGGTTGCAGCAGTCCCGGGGCTGATTGTAGGGTTGCAGCAATCCCACGAATGATTGTAGGGTTGCACTAGTCCTAGGAATGATTGTAGGGTTGCAGCAGTCCCAGAGATGATTGCAGGGTAGCAGAAGTTCCAGGGCTGATTGTAAGGTTGCAGAAGACCGAGGGCTGTTTGTAGGGTTGCAGAAGTCCTGGGGCTGATGTAAGGTTGCAGCACTCCCAGGGATGATTGTAGGGTTGCAGCAGTCCGAAGGCTGATTGTAGGGTTTAAGCAGTCGCAGGGATGATTGTATTGTTCCAGAAGTCCCAGGGATGATTGTAGGGTTCCAGAAGGCCCAGGGATGATTGCAGGGTTGCAGCAGTCCCAGGGATGATTATAGGGTTGCAGCAATCCCACGAATGATTGTAGGGTTGCAGCAGTCCCAAGGATGATTGCAGGATTGCAGAAGTAGCAGGGATGACTGTAAAGTTGCAGCAGTCCCAGAGCTGATTGTAGGGTTGCAGCAATACCAGGGCTGATTGCAAGGTTCCAGCAGTCCTAGAGCTGACTGTAGGATTGCAGCAGGCCTAGTGCTGATTACTGGGTTGCAGCAGTCCCAGGGCTGAATGTAGGGTTTCAGCAGTCCCACAGCTGATTGTAGGGTTCCAGCAGTCATAGGGCTGACTGTAGGGTTGAAGCAGTCATAGGGATGATTGTAGGATTGCAGCAGCCCCAGGGCTGAATGTGGGGTTGCAGCAGTCCCAGAGATGATTGTAGGGTTGCAGAAGTCCAAGGGATGATTGTAGGGTTGCAGAAGTCCAAGGGATGGTTGTAGTGTTGCAGCAGTAATACGGATGATTATAGGGTTGCAGCAGTCCCAAGGCTAATTGTAGGGTTGCCGCAGCCCCAGGGATGATTGTAGGGTTGCAGCAATCCCAGTGCTGATTGTAGGGTTGCAAGAGTCCAAGGGCTGATTGTAGGGTTGCAGCAGTCCCAGGGCAGATTGTAGGGTTGCAGCAGTCCCAGGGATGTTTGTAGGGTTGCAGCAGTCCGAGGGCTGCTTGGAGGGTTGAAGCAATCGCAAAGACGACTGTAGGGTTGCAGCAGTCCTAGGCCTGATTGAAGGGTTGCAACTGTCCCACAGATGATTTCAGGGTTGCAGCAGTCCCAAAAATGATTGTAGGGTTGCAGCAGTCCCAGGGATGATTGTAGGGATGCAGCAGACCAAGGGATGATTGTAGCCTTACAGCAGTCCTAGAGCTAATTGTAATATTGCAGCAGCCCTAGGGCTGATTGTAGGGTTGCACCAGTCCCAGGCGGATTGTAGGGCTCCAGTAATCCCACAGCTGATTGTAAAGTTCCATCAGCCCTTGGGCTGATTGTAGAGTTGCAGCAGTCCCAGGGATGAATGTAGGTTAGCAGCAGTCCCACGGATGATTGTAGGGTTGCAGAAGCCCCAAGGATAACTGTAGGGTTGCAGAAGTCCAAGGGATGGTTGTAGGGTTGCAGCAGTCCCAGGGCTGATAGTAGTGTTGCAGCAGTCCAAGGGATGATTGTAGGGTTGAAGCGGTCCCAGGGCTGATTGTAGGTTTGCATCTGTCCCAGGGTTGATTGCAGGGTTGCAGTTGTCTCAATGCTGATTGTAGGGTTGCATCAGTCCCAATGCTATTGTAGGGTTGCAGCAGGCCCAGGGATGATAGTAGGGTTACAGCAGTCCCAGAGATGATTGTAGGGTTGCAGCAGTCATAGGGATAATAGTAGGGTTGCAGCAGTCCCAGGTATGATTGTAGGGTTGCAGCAGTTCCAGGGATGAGTGAAGGGCAGCAGCAGTCCCAGGGCTGATTGTAGGGTTGCAGCAGTCATAGGGCTGATTGAAGGGTTTCAGCAGTCCTATTGATGAATGAAGGGTTGCAGCAGTCACAGGGCTGATTGGAGGGTTGAAGCAGTCCCAGGGCTGATTGTACGGTTGCAGCAGTTCTAAGGCTGAATGTAGGATTGCAGAAGTCCCAGGGATGATTGTATGGTTTCAGCAATTCCAGGGATGATTGTAGGGTTGCAGCAGTCCCAGTGTTGATTGTAGGGTTGAAGAAGTCCCAGGGCTTATTGTAGGGTTTGCAGCAGTCCTAGGGCTGATTGTAGGGTTGCAGCAGTTCTAGGGCTGATTGTAGGGTTGCAGCAGTACTGGGGCTGATTGTAGGATTGCAGCAGTCCCAGGGTTTATGGTAGGGTTCCAACAGTCCCATGGATGATTGTAAGGTTGCGGCAGTCCCAAGGCTGACTATAGGGCTGCAGCACTCCCAGGGCTGATTGTATGGTTGCAACAGTCCCAGGGCTGATTGTTGGGCTACAGCAGACCCAAGGCCGATTGTAGGGTTGCAGCAGTCCCAGGGCAGATTTTAAGGTTGCAGCAGTCTCAGGGATGATTGTAAGATTCCAGCAGTCCCAGGGCTAATTGTAGGGTTGCAGCAGTACCAGTGCTGATTATAGGGTTTCAGCAGTCCCAGGGCTGACTGTAGGTTTTAAGTAGTCCCGAAAATGTAGGAATGCAGCAGTCCCAGAGCTGACTGTACGGTTGCAGCAGTCCCAAGGATGATTGAAGGGTTGAAGCAGTCCCAGGGCTGATTGTATGATTACAGAAATCCCAGGGCTGATTTTAAGGTTGCAGCAGTCCAAGGGCTGACAGTAGCGTTGCAGGAGTTCAAGGGCTGATTACAGGGTTGCAACAGTCCCAGGGCTGACTGTAGGGTTGCAGCAGTCCGAGTGCTTATTATAGGGTTGCAGCAGTCCCAAGGAAGATTGTGGAGTTGCAGCAGTCTCAGGGATGATTGAAGGGTAGCAGCAGTCCCGGGGCTGATTGTAGGGGTGCAGCAATCCCACAAATGATTGTAGGGTTGCAGTAATCCTAGGAATGACTGTAGGGTTGCAGCAGTCCCAGAGATGATTGCAGGGTAGCAGCAGTCCCAGGGCTGATTGTAAGGTTGCAGAAGACCCAGGGCTGTTTGTAGGGTTGCAGAAGTCCTGGGGCTGATGTAAGGTTGCAGCACTCACAGGGATGATTGAAGGGTTGCAGCAGTCCGAAGGCTGATTGTAGGGTTTAAGCAGTCGCAGGGATGATTGTATTGTTCCAGAAGTCCCAGGGATGATTGTAGGGTTCCAGAAGGCCCAGGGATGATTGCAGGGTTGCAGCAGTCCCAGGGATGATTGTAGGGTTGCAGCAATCCCACGAATGATTGTAGGGTTGCAGCAGTCCCAAGGATGATTGCAGGATTGCAGAAGTAACAGGGATGACTGTAAAGTTGCAGCAGTCCCAGAGCTGATTGTAGGGTTGCAGCAATACCAGGGCTGATTGCAAGGTTCCAGCAGTCCTAGAGCTGACTGTAGGATTGCAGCAGGCCTAGTGCTGATTACTGGGTTGCAGCAGTCCCAGGGCTGAATGTAGGGCTTCAGCAGTCCCACAGCTGATTGTAGGGTTCCAGCAGTCATACGGCTGACAGTAGGGTTGCAGCAGTCATAGGGATGATTGTAGGATTGCAGCAGCCCCAGGGATGAATGTGGGGTTGCAGCAGTCCCAGAGATGATTGTAGGGTTGCAGAAGTCCCACGGATGATTGTAGGGTTGCAGAAGTCCAAGGGATGGTTTTAGGGTTCCAGAAGGCCCAGGGATGATTGCAGGGTTGCAGCAGTCCCAGGGATGATTGTAGGGTTGCAGCAATCCCACGAATGATTGTAGGGTTGCAGCAGTCCCAAGGATGATTGCAGGATTGCAGAAGTAACAGGGATGTCTGTAAAGTTGCAGCAGTCCCAGAGCTGATTGTAGGGTTGCAGCAATACCAGGGCTGATTGCAAGGTTCCAGCAGTCCTAGAGCTGACTGTAGGATTGCAGCAGGCCTAGTGCTGATTACTGGGTTGCAGCAGTCCCAGGGCTGAATGTAGGGTTTCAGCAGTCCCACAGCTGATTGTAGGGTTCCAGCAGTCATAGGGCTGACTGTAGGGTTGCAGCAGTCATAGGGATGATTGTAGGATTGCAGCAGCCCCAGGGCTGAATGTGGGGTTGCAGCAGTCCCAGAGATGATTGTAGGGTTGAAGAACTCCCACGGATGATTGTAGGGTTGCAGAAGTCCAAGGGATGGTTGTAGTGTTGCAGCAGTAATACGGATGATTATAGGGTTGCAGCAGTCCCAAGGCTAATTGTAGGGTTGCCACAGCCCCAGAGATGATTGTAGGGTTGCAGCAGTCCCAGTGCTGATTGTAGGGTTGCAAGAGTCCAAGGGCCGATTGTAGGGTTGCAGCAGTCCCAGGGCAGATTGTAGGGTTGCAGCAGTCCCAGTTATGTTTGTAGGGTTGCAGCAGTCTGAGGGCTGCTTGGAGGGTTGAAGCAATCGCAAAGACGACTGTAGGGTTGCAGCAGTCCAAGGCCTGATTGAAGGATTGCAACGGTCCCACAGATGATTTCAGGGTTGCAGCAGTCCCAAAAATGATTGTAGGGTTGCAGCAGTCCCAGGGATAATTGTAGAGATGCAGCAGACCAAGGGATGATAGTAGCCTTACAGGAGTCCTAGAGCTAATTGTAATATTGCAGCAGCCCTAGGGCTGATTGTAGGGTTGCAGCATTCCTAGGCTGATTGTAGGGCTCCAGTAATCCCACAGCTGATTGTAGGTTTCCAGCAGCCCTTGGGCTGATTGTAGGGATGCAGCAGTCCCAGGGATGAATGTAGGTTAGAAGCAGTCCCACGGATGATTGTAGGGTTGCAGAAGTCCCAAGGATAACTGTAGGGTTGCAGAAGTCGAAGGGATGGTTGTAGGGTTGCAGCAGTCCCAGGGCTGATTGTAGTGTTAAAGCAGTCCAAGGGATGATTGTAGGGTTGAAGCGGTCCCAGGGCTGATTGTAGGTTTGCATCTGTCCCAGGGTTGATTGTAGGGTTGCAGTTGTCTCAATGCTGATTGTAGGGTTGCAGCAGTCCCAATGCTATTGTAGGGTTGCAGCAGTCCCAGGGATGATAGTAGGGTTGCAGCAGTCCAAGAGATGATTGTAGGGTTGCAGCAGTCATAGGGATAATAGTAGGGTTGCAGCAGTCCCAGGCATGATTGTAGGGTTGCAGCAGTTCCAGGGATGAGTGAAGGGCAGCAGCAGTCCCAGGGCTGATTGTAGGGTTGCAGCAGTCATAGGGCTGATTGAAGGGTTTCAGCAGTCCTATTGGTGAATGAAGGGTTGCAGCAGTCACAGGGCTGATTGGAGGGTTGAAGCAGTCCCTGGGCTGATTGTAGGGTTTGCAGCAGTCCTAGGGCTGATTGTAGGGTTGCAGCAGTTCTAGGGCTGATTGTAGGGTTGCAGCAGTACCAGGGTTGATTGTAGGGTTGCAGCAGTCCCAGGGTTCATGGTAGGGTTCCAACAGTTCCATGGATGATTGTAAGGTTGCAGCAGTCCTAAGGCTGACTATAGGGCTGCAGCACTCCCAGGGCTGATTGTATGGTTGCAGCAGTCCCAGGGCTGATTGTTGGGCTGCAGCAGACCCAAGGCCGATTGTAGGGTTGCAGCAGTCCCAGGGCAGATTTTAAGGTTGCAGCAGTCTCAGGGATGATTGTAAGATTCCAGCAGTCCCAGGGCTGATTGTAGGGTTGCAGCAGTACCAGCGCTGATTATAGGGTTTCAGTAGTCCCAGGGCTGACTGTAGGTTTTAAGTAGTCCCGAAAATGTTTGTAGGAATGCAGCAGTCCCGGAGCTGACTGTAGGGTTGCAGCAGTCCCAGGGATGATTGAAGGGTTGAAGCAGTCCCAGGGCTGATTGTATGATTACAGAAATCCCAGGGCTGATTTTAAGGTTGCAGCAGTCCAAGGGCTGACAGTAGCGTTGCAGGAGTTCAAGGGCTGATTACAGGGTTGCAACAGTCCCAGGGCTGATTGTAGGGTTGCAGCAGTCCCAAGGAAGATTGTAGGGTTGCAGCAGACTCAGGGATGATTGAAGGGTTGCAGTAGTCCCGGGGTTGATTGTAGGGTTGCAGCAATCCCCCGAATGATTGTAGGGTTGCAGTAGTCCTAGGAATGATTGTAGGGTTGCAGCAGTCCCAGAGATGATTGCAGGGTAGCAGCAGTCCCAGGGCTGATTGTAAGGTTGCAGAAGACCCAGGGCTGTTTGTAGGGTTGCAGAAGTCCTGGGGCTGATGTAAGGTTGCAGCACTCCCAGGGATGATTGAAGGGTTGCAGCAGTCCGAAGCCTGATTGTAGGGTTTAAGCAGTCGCAGGGATGATGGTATTGTTCCAGAAGTCCCAGGGATGATTGTAGGGTTCCAGAAGGCCCAAGGATGATTGCAGGGTTGCAGCAGTCCCAGGGATGATTGTAGGGTTGCAGCAATCCCACGAATGATTGCAGGGTTGCAGCAGTCCCAAGGATGATTGCAGGATTGCAGAAGTAGCAGGGATGACTGTAAAGTTGCAGCAGTCCCAGAGCTGATTGTAGGGTTGAAGCAATACCAGGGCTGATTGCAAGGTTCCAGCAGTCCTAGAGCTGACTGTAGGATTGCAGCAGGCCTAGTGCTGATTACTGGGTTGCAGCAGTCCCAGGGCTGAATGCAGGGTTTCAGCAGTCCCACAGCTGATTGTAGGGTTCCAGCAGTCATAGGGCTGATTGTAGGGTTGCAGAAGTCATACGGATGATTGTAGGATTGCAGCAGCCCCAGGGCTGAATGTGGGGTTGCAGCAGTCCCAGAGATGATTGTAGGGTTGCAGAAGTCCCACGGATGATTGTAGGGTTGCAGAAGTCCAAGGGATGGTTGTAGTGTTGCAGCAGTAATACGGATGATTATAGGGTTGCAGCAGTCCCAAGGCTAATTGTAGGGTTGCCGCAGCCCCAGAGATGATTGTAGGGTTGCAGCAGTCCCAGGGCTGATTGTAGGGTTGCAGCAGTCCCAGTTATGTTTGTAGGGTTGCAGCAGTCCGAGGGTTGATTGAAGGATTGCAACGGTCCCACAGATGATTTCAGGGTTGCAGCAGTCCCAAAAATGATTGTAGGGTTGCAGCAGTCCCAGGGATGATTGTAGAGATGCAGCAGACCAAGGGATGATTGTAGCCTTGCAGCAGTCCTAGAGCTAATTGTAATATTGCAGCAGCCCTAGGGCTGATTGTAGGGTTGCAGCAGTCCTAGGCTGATTGTAGGGCTCCAGTAATCCCACAGCCGATTGTAGGGTTCCAGCAGCCCTTGGGCTGATTGTAGGGATGCAGCAGTCACAGGGATGAATGTAGGTTAGCAGCAATCCCACTGATGATTGTAGGGTTGCAGAAGTACCATGGATAACTGTAGGGTTGCAGAAGTCCAAGGGATGTTTGTAGGGTTGCAGCAGTCCCAGGGCTGATTGTAGTGTTGCAGCAGTCCAAGGGATGATTGTAGGGTTGAAGCGGTCCTAGGGCTGATTGAAGGGTTTCAGCAGTCCTATTGATGAATGAAGGGTTGATTGTAGGGTTGCAGTTGTCTCAATGCTGATTGTAGGGTTGCAGCAGTCCCAATGCTATTGCAGAGTTGCAGCAGTCCCAGGGATGATAGTAGGGTTGCAGCAGTCCCAGAGATGATTGTAGGATTGCAGTAGTCATATGGATAATAGAAGGGTTGCAGCAGTCCCAGGCATGATTGTAGGGTTGCAGCAGTTCCAGGGATGAGTGAAGGGCAGCAGCAGTCCCAGGGCTGATTGTAGGGTTGCAGCAGTCATAGGGCTGATTGAAGGGTTTCAGCAGTCCTATTGATGAATGAAGGGTTGCAGCAGTCACAGGGCTGATTGGAGGGTTGAAGCAGTCCCAGGGCTGATTGTACGGTTGCAGCAGTTCTAAGGCTGAGTGTAGGATTGCAGAAGTCCCAGGGATGATTGTATGGTTTCAACAATTCCAGGGATGATTGTAGGGTTGCAGCAGTCCCAGTGCTGATTGTAGGGTTGAAGAAGTCCCAGGGCTTATTGTAGGGTTTGCAGCAATCTAGGGCTGATTGTAGGGTTGCAGCAGTTCTATGGCTGATTGTAGGGTTGCAGCAGTACCAGGGCCGATTGTAGGGTTGCAGCAGTCCTAGGGTTTATGGTAGGCTTCCAACAGTCCCAATGAAGATTGTAGGGTTGCAATAGTCTCAGGGATGATTGTAGGGTTGAGGCAGTCCCAGGGCTGATTGTAGGGTTGCAGCAATCCCACGAATGACTGTAGGGTTGCAGCAGTTCCTGCGATGATTGTAGGGTTTCAGCAGTCCTATGGATAATTGTAGGGTTGCAGCAGTCACAAGGCTGATTGTAGGGTTGCAGGAGTCCCAGGGATGGTTGTAGGGCTGCAGCAGTCTCAGGGCTGATTGTAGGATTGCAGCAGTCCCAGGGATGATTGTCGGGTTGTTGTAGTCCAATGGCTGATTGTAGGGCTACAGCAGTCCCAGGGATGGTTGTAGGGCTGCAGCAGTCTCAGGGCTGATTGTAGGATTGCAGCAGTCCCAGGGATGATTGTAGGGTTGCTGCAGTCCCTGGGATGATTGTAGGGTTTCAGCAGTCCAATGGATGAGTGTAGGGTTCCAGCAGTCCCAGGGCTGATTGTGGGGTTGCAGCAGTCACATGGATGATTGCAGGGTTGCTGCAGTCCCATGGCTCATTGTAGAGTTGCAGCAGTACCAGGGATGATTGTAGGGTTGCAGCAGTCCCAAGGGTAATTGGTATGGTTACAGCAATCCCAGGGCTAATTGTAGGGCTGTAGCTGTCTCAGGGCTGATTGTAGGATTTCAGGAGTCCCTGGAATGATTGTAGGGTTGCAGCAGTCCCTGGGCTGACTGTAAGGTTGCAACAGTCGCAGCGATGTTTCTAGGGTTGCAGCAGTCCAAGGGCTGATTGTAGGGTTGTAGCAGTCCCACGGATGATTGTATGGTTGCAACAGTCCCAGGGATGATTGTAGCGTTGCAACATTCCCAGGGATGATTGTAGGGTTGCAGCAGACCCATGGATGATTGTAGGGTTGCAGCAGTCCCATGGCTGATTGTAGGGTTGCAGCAGTTCCACGGATGATTGCACGGTTGCAAGAGTCCCAGGGGTGATTGTATCGTTGCAACAGTCCCAGGGATGATTATAGGGTTGCAGCAGTCCCAGGACTGATTGTTGGGTTGCACAAGTCCAAGGGATGATTGAAGGGATGGAGCAATCCCAGGGCTGATTGTAGGGTTGCAGCAGTTCTTTGGATGATTGTTGGGTTGCAGCAATCCCAGGGCTGATTGTAAGGTTGCAGCAGTCCCAGGGCTAATTGAAGGGTTGCAGCAATTCCATGGATGATTGTTGGGTTGTAGCAGTTCCAGGGCTGATTGTAGGGTTACAGCAGTCTCAGGGCTGATTCAAGGGTTACAGCAGTCCCAGAGATGATTGTAGAGTTGCAGCAGTCCCAAGGCTGACTATAGGGTTGCAGCACTCCCAGGGCTGATTGTATGGTTGCGGCAGTGCCAGGGCAGATTGTTGGGCTGCAGAAAACCCAGGGCCGATTGTAGGGTTGCAGCAGTCCCAGGGTAGATTGTAGGGCTGCAGCAGTCTCAGGGATGATTGTAAGATTCCAGCAGTCCCAGGGCTGATTGTAGGGTTGCAGCAGTACAAGCGCTGATTATAGGGTTCCAGCAGTCCCAGGGCTGAGTGTAGGCTTTAAGTAGTCCCGAAGATGTTTGTAGGAATGCAGCAGTCCCGGAGCTGACTGCAGGGTTGCTGCAGTCCCAGGGATGATTGTAGGTTTGAAGCAGTCCTAGCGGTGATTGTAAGGTTGCAGCAGTCCCATGGATGATTGTAGAGTTGCAGCAGTCCCAAGGCCGATTGAAGGGTTGCAGCAGTCCCAGGGATGATAGTAGGATTGCAGCAGTCCCAGGGTTGATTGCAGGGTTTCAGCAGTCCCTGGGATGATTGTAGGGTTGCAGCAGTCCCTGGGATGATTGTAGGGTTGCAGCAGTCCCTGGAATTATTGTAGGGCTGCAGCAGTCCCAGGGATGATTGTAGGGTTGCAGCAGTCCCTGGGATGATTGTAGGGTTGCAGCAGTCCCAGGCATGATTATAGGGTTGCAGTAGTCCCAGGACGTATTTTAGGTTTGCAGCAGTCCCAGGGCTGTTTGCAGGGTTGTAGCAGACTCAGGGCTGATTGTAAGGTTGCAGCATTCTCAGGGATGATTGTAGTGTTGCAGAAGTCCCAGGGCTGATTGTATGATTGCAGAAATCCCAGGGCTGATTTTAAGGTTGCAGCAGTTCAATGGCTGATTGTAGGGTTGCAACAGTCCCAGGGCTGATTGTAGGGTTGCAGCAGTCCGAGTGCTTATTATAGGGTTGCAGCAGTCCCGAAGATTGTAGGGTTGCAGCAGTCTCAGGGATGATTGAAGGGTTGCAGCAATCCCAGGGATAATTTTATGGTTGCAGCAGTTCTATGGATGATTGTAGGGTTGTTGCAGTTCCAGGGCCGATTGTAGGGTTGCAGCAGTTATTACGATAATTGTAGGGTTTCAGAAGTCCTATGGATGATTGTAGGGTTGCAGCAGTCAAAGGGATCCTTGTAGAGTTGCAGCAGTCCCAGGGATGATTGTAGGGTTGCAGCAGTCCGAGTGCTTATTATAGGGTTGCAGCAGTCCCGAAGATTGTAGGGTTGCAGCAGTCTCAGGGATGATTGAAGGGTTGCAGCAATCCCAGGGATAATTTTATGGTTGCAGCAGTTCTATGGATGATTGTAGGGTTGTTGCAGTTCCAGGGCCGATTGTAGGGTTGCAGCAGTTATTGCGATAATTGTAGGGTTTCAGAAGTCCTATGGATGATTGTAGGGTTGCAGCAGTCAAAGGGATCCTTGTAGAGTTGCAGCAGTCCCAGGGATGATTGTAGGGCTGCAGCAGTCTCAGGGCTGATTGTAGGATTGCAGCAGTCCCAGGGATGATTGAAGGGTTGCTGCAGTCCCAGGGATGATTGTAGGGTTTCAGCAGTCCTATGGATGAGTGTAGGGTTGCAGCAGTCCCAGGGCTGATTGTAGGGTTGCAGTAGGCCCATTGATGATTGTAGGGTTGCAGCAGTCCCAAGGCTGATTGTAGGGCTGCATCTGTCTCAGGGCTGATTGTAGGATTGCAGCAGACCCTGGAATGATTGTAGGGTTGCAGCAGTCCCTGGGCTGACTGTAAGGTTGCAGCAGTCGCAGCGACGTCTCTAGGGTTGCAGCAGTCCCAGGGCTGATTGTAGGGTTGTAGCAGTCCCATGGATGATTGTATGGTTGCAGCAGTCCCATGGATGATTGTAGGGTTGCAGCAGTCCCAGGCCTATTTGTAGGGTTGCAACAGTCCCAGAGGTGATTGTAGCGTTGCAACAGTCCCAGGGATGATGTAGGGTTGCAGAAGTCTCAGGGATGATCATAGGGTTGCAGCAGTCCCAGGGGTGATTTTTGGGTTGCACACGTCCAAGGGATGATTGAAGGGTTGCAGCAGTCCCAGCGCTGACTGTAGGGTTGCAGCAGTTCTTTGGATGTTTGTTGGGTTGCAGCAGTCCCAGGGCCGATTGTAAGGTTGCAGCAGTCCCAGGGCTGATTGTAGGGTTGCAGCAGTCCCAGCGATGATTGTTGGGTTTTAGCAGTTCCAGCGCTGATTCTAGGGTTGCAGCAATCTCAGGGCTGATTGTAGGGTTAGAGCAGTCCCAGAGATGATTGTAGGGATGCAGCAGTCCTCGGGCTGATTGTAGGGTTGCAATAGCGCCAGGGCTGATTGTAGGGTTGCAGCAGTTCTAGGGCTGATTGTGGGTGTGCAGCAGTCCCAGGGACGATTATAGGGTTGCAGCAGTCAGAGGGATGATTGTAGGGTTGCAGCAGTCCTACAGATGTTTTTAGGGTTGCAGCAGTCCCAGGCATGATTGTAGGGCCGCAGCAGTCCCAGTGATGATTGTAGAGTTGCAGCAGTTCCAGGGATGATTGTAGGTTTTCTGCAGTTCCAGGGCTAATTGTAGGTTTTCTGCAGTTCCAGGGCTGATTGTATTGGTTCATCAGTCCTATGGATGATTGTAGAGTTGCAGCAGTTCCAGGGATGATTGTAGGGTTGCAGCAGTCCCATTTGTGATTGTAGGGTTGCTGCAGTCACTGGGCTGATTGCAGGGTTGCAGCAGTCCCACGCGATAATTGTAGAGTTGCAGCAGTCCCAGGGCTGTTTGAAGGGTTGCCGCAGTCCTAGGGCAGATTGTAGGGTTGCAGCAGTTCAAGGGATGGTTGTTGGGTTATAGCAGTTCCAGGGGTGATTGTAGGGTTGAAGCAGTCTCAGGGCCGATTACAGGGTTGCAGCAGTCCCAGAGATGATTGTAGGGTTGCAGCAGACCCCTGGCTGATTCTAAGGTTGCATCAGCCCCACGGCTGATTCTAGTGTTGCAGCAGTCCTTGGGCTGATTGTGGGTGTGCAGCAGTCCCAGGGGTGATTACAGGGTTGCAGTAGTCCCTTGGATGATTATAGGGTTGCTGCAGTCACAGGGCTGGTTGTAGGGATGCAGCAGTCCCACTGATGACTGTAGGGTTGCAGCAGTCCCAAGGCTGATCGGTATGGTTGAAGCAATCTCAGGGCTGATTGTAGGGCTGAAGCAGTCTCATGGATGATTGTAGCATTGCATCAGACCCAGGGATGATTGTTGGGTTGCTGCAGTCCCTGGGATGACTGTAGTGATGCAGCAGTCCCAGGGATGATTGTAGGGTTGCAGCAGTCCCAGGGATGATTGTAGGGTTGCAGCAGATCTTGCGAAGATTGTAGGGTTTAAGCTGACCTATGGATGATTGTAGGGTTACAGAAGTCCCATGGTTGATTGTAGGGTTGCAGCAGTCCCAGGGATGATATTAGGGCTGCAGCAATCCCAAGGCAAATTGATATGGGCTAATTGTAGGCCTGAAGCTGTGTCAGGGATGATTGTAGGATTGCAGCAGTTCCAGGAATGATTGTAGGGTTGCAGCAGCCGCTGAGCTGACTGTAGAGTTGCGGCAGTCCCAGCGATGATTCTAGGGTTGCAGCAGGCCCAGAGTTGATTGTAGGGTTGCAGCAGTCCCAGCTATGATTGTAAGGTTGTAGCAATCCCAGGGATGATTATAGCGTTACACCAGTCACAGGGCTGATTGTAGGATTGCAGCAGTCCTAGGGCTAATTTTAGGGTTGCAGCATTCACACGGATGATTGTACGGTTGCAGCAGTCCTAGGGGTGATTGTAGGGTTGCAACAGTTCCAGGGATGATTGTTGTGTTCCTGCAGTCCCAGAACTTATTGCAGGGTTGCAGCAGTCATTGGGATGATGTTAGGTTGCAGCAGTTCCAGGGCTGATTTTAGGGTTGCAGCAGTTCCAGGGATGATTGTAGGGTTGCAGCAGTACCAGGGATGATTGTAGGGTTGCAGCAATCCCATGGCTGATTTTAGGGTTGCAGCAGTCCCATGGCTGATTGTATGATTGCAGCAGTCCCATGGCTGATTGTAGGGTTGCAGCAGTCCCTGGGCTGATTGAAGGGTTGCAACAGTTCCAGGGATGATTGTTGTGTTGCTGTCGTCCCAGGACCGATTGAAGGGTTGCAGCAGTCCCAGAGATGATGTTGGGTTGCAGCAGTTCCAGGGCTGATTGTAGGGTTGCAGCAGTCGCAGGGATGATTGTAGGGTTGCAGCAGTACCAGGGATGATTTTTGGGTTACAGCAGTTCCATGGCTGATTTTAGGGTTGCAGTAGTCCCATGGCGGATTGCATGATTGCAGCAGTCCCATGGCTGAATGTAGGGTTGCAGCAGTCCCAGGGCTGATTGTAGGGTTGCAGTAGTTTCAAGGCTGATTGTAGGGTTGCAGCAGTCCCATGGATGATTGTTGGGTTCCAGCAGTTCCAGGGTTGATTGTAGGCTTTCAGAAACCTCAGAGCTAATTGTAGGGTTGCAGCAGTCCCAGGGCTGATTGTAGTGTTGCAGCAGTCCCAGGGATGATTATAGGGTTGCAGTAGTCCCAGGACTGATTTTAGGGTTGCAGCAGTCCCAGGGCTGTTTGTAGGGTTGTAGCAGAGCAAGAGCTGATTGCAGGGTTGAAGCAGTCTCAGGGATGATTGTAGGGTTGCAGAAGTCCAAGGGCTGATTGTATGATTGCAGAAATCCCAGAGCTGATTTTAAGGTTGCAGCAGTCCAAGGGCTGAATGTAGCGTTGCAGGAGTTCTAAAGCTGATTACAGGGTTGCAATAGTCCCAGGGCAGATTGTAGGGTTGCAGCAGTCCCAAGGAAGATTGTAGGGTTGCAGCAGTCCCAGGGATGATAGAAGGGTTGCAGCAGTCCTAGGGCTGATTGTGGGTATGCAGCAGTCCCAGGGATGATTATAGGGTTGCAACATTCCCAGGGATGATTGTAGGGTTGCTGGATTCCCGGGATAATTGTAGTGTTGCAGAAGTCCTATGGATGATTGTAGAGTTGCAGCAGTTCCAGGGCTGATTGCAGGGTTGCAGCAGTCCCATGGATGACTGTAGGGTTGCTGCAGTCTCAGGGCTGATTGTAGGTTGCAGCAGTCCCACGGATGATTGTAGGGTTGCAGCAGTTCCGGCGACGATTGTAGGGTTTCAGCAGTCCCATAGATGATTGTAGGGCTTCAGCAGTCTCAGGGCTGATTGTAGGGCTGCAGCAGTCCCTTGGAAAATTGCAGGGTTGCTGCAGTCCAATGGCTGATTGTATAGTTGCAGCAGTCTCAGGGACGATTGTAGGGCTGCAGCAGTCTCAGGGCTGATTGTAGGATTGAAGCAGTCTCAGGGATGATTGTAGGCTTGCTGCGGGCCTAGGGATGATTGTAGGGCTGCAACAGTTCTTGCAATGATTGTAGGATTTCAGCAGTCCTATGGATGATGGTAGGGTTGCAGCAGTCCCAGGGCTGATTGTAGGGTTGCAGCAGTCCCATGGATGATTGCAATGTTGCTGCAGTCCCATGGCTCATTGTAGGGTTGCATCAGTCCCAGGAATGATTGTAGGGTTGCAGCAGTCCCAAGGCTAATTGGTAAGGTTGCAGCAATCACAGGGCTGATTGTAGGGCTGCAGCTGTCTCAGGGCAGATTGCAGGATTGCAGCAGTCCCAGGAATGATTCCAGGTTTGCAGCTGTCCCTCGGCTGACTCTAAGATTGCAGCAGTCCCATCAATGATTCTAGGGTTGCAGCAGTCCCAGGGCTGACTGTAGGGTTGCAGCAGTCCCATGGATGATTGCAGGAATGCAGCACTCCAAGGGCTGATTGTAGATTTGCAGCCGTACCAGGGATGATTGATGGGTTGTAGCAGTATCAGAACTGATTGTAGGGCTGCAGCAGTCCAAGGGATGATTGTAGGGTTCCAGCAGTGTCATGGCTGATTGTAGAGTTGCAGCAGTTCTAGGGATGATTGTTGGATTGCAGAAGTCCCAGGGCTGATTGTAGGGTTGCAGCAGTCCCATGGATGATTGTATGGTTGCAACAATCCCAGGGATGATTGTAGCGTTGCAACTTTCCCAGGGATGATTCTAGGTATGCAGCAACCCCAGGGATGATTGTAGGGTTGCAGCAGTCCCAGGGCTGATTTTAGTGTTGCAGCAGTCCCACGGAAGATTGTAGGGTTGCAACAGTCCCAGGGATTATTGTACCGTTGCAACAGTCCCAGGGATGATTGTAGGTTTGCAGCAGTCACAGGGATGATTTTAGGGTTGCAGCAGTCTCAGGGCTGATTGTTGGATTGCACCAGTCCAAGGGATGATTGAAGGGTTGCAGCAATCCCAGGGCTGATTGAAGGGCTGCAGCAGTTCTATGGATGATTGTTGGGTTGCATCAATCCCAGAGCTGATTGTAGGGTTTCAGCAGTCCAAGGGCTGATTGCAGGGTTGTAGCAGTCCAAGGGATGATTGTTGGGTTGTAGCAGTTCCAGGGCTGATTGTAGGGTTGCAGCAGTCTCAGGGCTGATTCTAGGATTACAGCAGTCCCAGAGATGATTGTAAGTTTGCAGCAGCCCCAGGGCTGATTGTAGGTTTGCAACAGCCCCAGGGCTGACTGTAGGGTTGCAGCAGTCCTAGGGCTGATTGTGGGTGTGCAGCAGTCCCAGGGATGATTATAGGGTTGCAGCAGTCCCAGGGATGATTGTAGGGGTGCTGCAGTCCCACATATGATTGTAGGATTGCAGCAGTCCCAGGGATGATTGTAGGGTTGCAGCAGTCCCGGTGATGATTGTAAGGTTTCAACAGTCCTATGGATAATTATAGGGTTGCAGCAGTTTCAGGGCGGATTGTAGGGTTTCAGCAGTCGTATGGATGATTGTAGAGTTGCAGCAGTTCTAGGGGTGATTGTAGGTTTGCAGCAGTCCCATGGATGATTGTAAGGGTGCTGCAGTCCCCGGGATGATTGTTGGGTTGCAGCAGTCCCACGGATAGTTGTAGGGTTGCAGCAGTCCCAGGGCTGTTTGTAGGGTTGCAGCGGTCCCAGAGATGGTTATTGGATTGCAGCAGTTCCAGGGCTTATTGTAGGGTTGAAGCAGTCTCAGGGTTGATTACACGATTGAAGCAGTCCCAGGGATGATTCTAGGGTTGCATCAGCCACAGGGCTGATTGCAGGGTTGCAGCAGTCCTTTGGCTGATTGTGGGTGTGCAGCAGTCCCTGGGGTGATTACAGGGTTGCAGTAGTCCCTTGGATGATTGTAGGGTTGCTGCAGTCCCACGGATGATTGTAGGGTTCCAGCAGTCCTAGTGATGATTGTAGAGTTGCAGCAGTTCCAGGGATGATTGTAGGTTTTCAGCAGTCCTATGGATGATTGTAGATTTGCAGCAGTTCCAGGGCTGATTGCAGGGTTGCAGCAGTCCAATGAATGATTGTCGGGTTGCTGCAGTCCAAGGGCTGATTG
This sequence comes from Cherax quadricarinatus, assembly GCF_038502225.1. Lineage (NCBI taxonomy): Eukaryota > Metazoa > Arthropoda > Malacostraca > Decapoda > Parastacidae > Cherax > Cherax quadricarinatus. The sequence continues at coordinate 49,006,086 of NC_091294.1, read as the reverse complement.
TAGGGATGCAGCAGTCCCATGGATGATTGTAGGGTTGCAGCAGTCCCAAGGATGATCGGTATGGTTGCAGCAATCTCAGGGCTGATTGTAGGGCTGGAGCAGTCTCAGGGATGATTGAAGGATTGCAGCAGACCCAGGGATGATTGTAGGGTTGCTGCCGTCCCACGGATAATTGTAGTGTTGCAGCAGTCCCAGGGATGATTGTAGGGTTTCAGGAGTCCCAGGGTTGATTGTAGGGTTGCAGCAATCGCAAGGCAAATTGGTACGGTTGCAGCAATCCCAGGGCTGATTGTAGGCATGCAGCTGTGTCAGGGCTGATTGTTGGATTGCAGCAGTCCCAGAGTTGATTGTAGGGTTGCAGCCGTCCCAGCTATGATTGTATGGTTGCACAATCCCAGGGCTGATTATAGGGTTACACCAGTCCCAGGGCTGATTGTAGGGTTGCAGCAGTCCAAGGGATGATTGTAGGGTTGCATCAGTCCAAGGGCTGATTGTAGAGTTCCAGCAGTTCTAGGGATGATTGTAGGGTTGCAGCAGTCCCAGTGCTTAATATAGGATTGCAGCAGTCCCATGGCTGATTGTAGGGTTGCAGCAGTCCCAGGGCTGATTGTAGGGTTGCAACAGCCCCAGGGATGATTGTAGGGTTGTAGCAGTCCCAAGGCTGATTGTAGGTTTGCAGCAGTCCAAGGGATGATTGTAGGGTTGCAGCAGTCCCAGGGCTGATTGTAGGGTTACAACAGTCCCACGGATGATTGTAGAGTTGCAGTAGTTCCAGGACTGTTTGTAGGGTTGCTGCAGTTTCATGGCTGATTGTAGGGTTTCAGCAGCCCTATGGATGATTGTAGAGTTGCAGCAGTCCCATGGATGACTGTAGGGTTGCTGCAATCTCAGGGCTGATTGTAGGTTGCAGCAGTTCCACGGAGGATTGTAGGGTTGCAGCAGTTCCTGCGATGATTGTAGGGTTTCAGCAGTCCTGTGGATGATTTTAGCGTTGCAGCAGTCACAGGGCTGATTGTAGGGTTGCAGCAGCCATATGGATGATTGCAGGGTTGCTGCAGTCCCATGGCTGATTGTAGGATTGCAGCAGTCCCAGGGATGATTGTATGGCTGCAGCAGTCACATGGCTGATTGTAGGATTGCAGCAGTGCCAGGGACGATTGTAGGGTTGTTGCGGTCCTAGGGATGATTGTAGGGTTGCAGCAGTCCCAGGGCTGATTGTAGGGTTGCAGCAGTCCCATGGATGATTCCCGGGTTGCTGCAGTCCCATGGCTCATTGTAGGGTTCCAGCAGTCCCAGGGATGATTGTAGGGTTGCAGCAGTCCCAAGGGTAATTGGTATGGCTGCAGCCATCCCAGGGCTGATTGTAGGGCTGCAGCTGTGTCAGGGCTGATTATAGGATTGCATCAGTTCCAGGAATGATTGTAGGGTTGCAGTAGTCCCTTGGCTGACTGTAAGATTGCAGCAGTCCCAGCGATGATTCTAGGGTTGCAGCAGTCCCATGGCTGATTGTAGGGCTGCAGCAGTCCCAGGGCTGATCGTAGAATTGCAGCAGTCCCAGGGCTGATTGCAGGGTTGCAGCAGTCCCAGGGATGATTGTAGCGTTGCAACAGCCCCAGGGATGATTGTAGGGTTGTAGCAGTCCCAAGGCTGATTGTAGGGTTGCAGCAGTCCAAGGGATGATTGTAGGGTTGCAGCAGTCCCTGGGCTGATTGTAGGGTTACAGCAGTTCTAGGGATGATTGTTGGGTTGCAGCAGTCCCAGGGCTGATTGTAGGGTTGCAGCAGTCCCAGGTATGATTGATGGGTTCTAGCAGTTCCTGGGCTGAGTGTAGGGTTGCTGCAGTCCCAGTGATGATTGTAGGGCAGCAGCAGACCCCGGGCTGATTGTAGGGTTGCATCAGCCCCAGTGCTGATGGTAGGGTTGCATCAGTCCTAGGGCTGATTGTGGATGTGCAGCAGTTCCTGGGATGATTATAGGGTTGCAGCAGCCCCAGGGATGATTGTAGGGTTGCTTCCGTCCCACGGATGATTGTAGGGTTGCAGCAGTCCCAGTGATGATTGTAGAGTTGCAGCAGTTCCAGGGGTGATTGCAATGTATCAGTAGTCCTATGCATGATTGTAGGGTTGCTGCAGTTCCAGGGCTGATTGTAGGGTTTCAGCAGTTCCAGGGCTGATTGTAGGGCTTCAGCAGTTCTACTGATGATTGTAGAGTTGCAGCAGTTCCAGGGCTGATTGTAGGGTTGCAGCAGTCCCATGGATGATTGTAGTGTTGCTGCAGTCCCAGGGCTGATTTTAGGGTTGCAGCAGTCCCACTGATGATTGTAGAGTTGCAGCAGTCCCAGCGCTGATTGTAGGGTTACAGCAGTCATACGGATGATTGTAGAGTTGCACCAGTAACAGGGCTGTTTGTAGGTTTGCGGCAGTCCCAGGGCTGATTGTAGGGTTGCAGCAGTCTCAGGGCTGATTGCTGGGTTGCAGCAGTCTCTGGGATGATCGTAGGGTTGCAGCAGTCCCCGGGCTGATTGTAGGGTTGCATCAGCCCCAGGGCTGATAGTAGGGTTGCAGCAGTCCTAGGGCTGATTGTGGGTGTGCAGCAGTCCCAGGGGTGATTAAAGGGTTGCAGCAGTCCCAGGGATGACTGTAGGGTTGCTGCAGTCATGCTGATGATTGTAGAGTTACAGCAATCCCAGTGATGATTGTAGAGTTGCAGTAGTTCCAAAGATGATTGTAGGGTTTCAGCAGTCCTATTTATTATTGTATGGTTGCTGCAGTTCCAAGGCTGATTGTAGGGTTTCAGCAGTCATATGGATGATTGTAGAGTTGCAGCAGTCCCAATGCTGATTGGTATGGTTGCAGCAATATCAGGGCTGATTGTAAGGCTGCAGAAGTCTCAGGGCTGATTGTTGGATTGCAGCAGACACATGGATGTTTGTTTGGTTGCAGCAGTCCCAGGGATGATTGTAGGGTTGCAGCAGTTTCTCCGATGATTGTAGGGTTTCAGCAGTCCTATGGATGATTGTAGGGTTACAGCAGTCCCAGGGTTGATTGTAGGGTTGCAGCAGTCCCAGGGTTGATACAAGGGCTTCGACAATCCTGGACTGAGTGAACGGATGTGTCTGGTGAAAATATTTTTGCCATAACTTAGTTTACTTTTCAATTAATGTTTGCTATAATTTTTAATTCTAACATCATTATATTTCTTCTGACGTCCTCTATGATCCATGTTTTTAGTATATTTTTCAAGTGATCATTTATGGAAAGAGAATACAAAGATAAGTACGTAAACTGAAGAATTTTGTGGGTTAGAGTAAAGGTGGTATACAAAAAGTGGGCTACAGTATGTATGTACCTGAGGGTGAGAGGTCTGTAGTGAAGTTAGATTTTGTGGTGTATTGATTGAGTGTTAAGGGAGTTTTTGAGTTAGGTGAGAGAATTATTGCGGTGGGGGAAATTCATGCTAATGTGGGTGAGAGTTAAAGATGGTGTAGTAGGTAAGTGTGAAGTATCAGGGGTAAATAAAAATTGTGACCCTTAATTGAGTTTTATAGAAAGGGGTTTGATAATAGGAAATATTATGAGAAAAATTTGGATATATAATTATACGAGATATGGTATAGGGTGCTGTTATAGTAGTTTGATAGTCTGAGTTAGTAAACAAAAGTTTAATGGGTATACTTGAAAATGTAGGATTGTTGGTGTCTTTTTCTGTCTCATAATCATGCAAGATTTCAGGTATGTCTAGCTACTTCTACTTACACTTAGGTCACACTGCACATGCATACACAAGCATATATATATACACACACCCCTCTGTGTTTTCTTCTATTTCCTTACTAGTTCTTGTTCTTGTTTATTTCCTCTTTTCTCCAAGGTGAAGTGGAACAGAATTCTTCCTCCGTAAGCCATGTGTGTTGTAAGAGGCGACTAAAATGCCGGGAGCAAGGGGCTAGTAACCCCTTCTCCTGTATACATTACTAAATTTAAAAGAAGAAACTTTAGTTTTTCTTTTTGGGCCACCCTGCCTCGGTGGGATACGGCCGGTTTGTTGAAATAATAATAATAATAGTATTATTAATAATAATAATAATAATAATAATAATAATAATAATAATAATAATAATAATAATAATAATAATAATAATAATAATAATAATAATCTTTAATTTTAGAATATTGTGAGAAAGCAGAAGAAGGTTTCCTGTGGTCGACTATCTTTCAAGAGAGATGTCTCCTAGCTAGAGGTGTTCCTTGATACCATGAATTGGAGTTATCCTTCCCTTCCTTGATTATCTCCCATTTCTCTGGCGTCTTATGACTTCTAAGAATTTAGCTCTCCGCCAAAGATATCAAACAATAACAATATGCCCGAAAAGAGCCTTTTAATTGGAAGGGGAGTCACTGGTGTGTGTGTGTATGTTGCGGCTGGTAAACACGAGACTCGCTGAAGATAGATATCGAGGAAGAATGATGAATTTGGGAATGATCACAGGAGCAAAATTGCCTACTACCTCATTTTGAGGAAAAAGTCATCTGATCCTTCAGCATTGATTTCGTGCCGTTGTTATGGGAGAATAGGGGAAGATGGGAGAGGGAAATGGTGAGAGGGAAGAGGAGAAAGAGGAGAGGGTAAGTGACGGAGAAGGAAATGGAAAGAGAGAAGAGAGGAAAGTGAAGAGAGGAATGGGTATAGGGAAGAGGAGACGAGGGAAGAGGGGAATACGGAAGAGGGAAGAGTCCTCACATCAATTATCGGGTCAGATTACCTGCAGCTGTGTTGGTGCTGATGCAAGGACCCCTGATGGCACAATGGAAGTCTCTGGCAGTATCTAAAACTCCCAAGCAGTGGAAGCTTCCCTTCTCACTCGACTAGTTTCTGTCTAAAGCTGACTAAACAAGTGGATGCGTGATTGTAACTCCTCGGGTGAAAAATGTGGATTCGGCTGCAGATGATTTGTAAGAGTTGTCCACCACAACTGTGTTACTTAGTCAAATTCAGATACATGCTGAGTAATGTCAACAAGAAGCACTTGCCATGATGAAGCACGGGACGTAATATTTGCTTATCTTCCGAGTGGCATAGTTCCTTGTGTTCCTCCGCACTCACATTTACTGCTTCTCCCATTACTCTTGCTATAATATTTATTCTACACCCTTAACATAATGTGCTCAATAAACATATTTCCTTAAGTTCGTTTTACAATCTCTCATCTCTCTTTTATTTTTTCTACTGGTCCTTAGGTATCTTCTTTTTCCCTTATACATTAATTAAACAAGTGCACTAGTGATTCCTCTTAATGCCACCTTAATTTTAGTATTTCAGCCTTAACAGCACTCAAAACCACTTTATTCTCTCTTTCAACCTACTTACTCTGTCACTTCCTCCACTCTCACCTCTCTTTCTTTTAGTTCTAGTTATCTTTTCATCCATAGATCACTCATATTTATTAATATCCACTAACTCATTCACTTTCACTTCTCTTTGGTCGACTGATACCTTTCTCCTTGCACTTCACCTACTTCTTATTCTTACTCTAGATGTCAGTAAATAATGATCAGTCGTATATGTATATATATATATATATATATATATATATATATATATATATATATATATATATATATATATATATATATATATATATATATATATATATATATATATATATTCCAAACATTACTACTACACATTCCATAACAGTGTTTCTCGCTACTGCAATGAAGTTTACCCCAAAAAGTTATTCTATTACTTGGCTCACACTTTCATAAGAATTCACTTAATACGTTCCAAAAACCCCTCTCCATATCGTCGCCTCCTGCAACATAAATACTGACTATTACCCATTTCTCACATCCCACCTTTATCTTAAGTTAGTTCTCGCTTTTCATTAAACATCTGTTCATTCAACATCACTACTCCTCCTGATAGTTTACTAAATCGCAAAGTTCCCACTCTGCAAGCATTATTTTTCCTCATCTCTAAAACTGATGCTAGGTTAGCTGTGCTTTTTTAATCTTTTGATTAACATTACCATATTAACACTCCAACAGCGAGTCCAATCCTAAAATCCACCAGCATCTACTCTGATTAAAAACGTTCACATACACCTATTGGATGTTCAATCTTCTGTATTTCAATAGCTCCATCGCACCCTCCGTCCAATCCTTCCTCGGACCTCCCATACGCCTTCTATACACCCCAAATTTATTCACCCTCTTGGTCAACCTATCCTGCTCCATT
>NC_091294.1:48992349-48994849 GCF_038502225.1 Cherax quadricarinatus | reverse complement strand
GAGGCGAAGAAGGTACTGTTTCTGCTCCTCGCCCTTGGTCAGCGACGCGTTGAAGGTCTGAACGAGGGAAACAGCTCTTTCTGCTGCTTCGTTCACGACCTTCAAAGTGCCCACAGTCTTCTTCATTTCTAGGAATGTTGTGTTTCTCCCACGTTTCGGGATCTTCATTCAAGAAGGAAGATTTTTCCTTCCCCTTCCTCTGCTCAACAATGACGCTAAACATCTTCAGCGTCCTCTTAGTTATGAACTCTTCCAGTCTGACTCCGATCTCTGGGACACCTTGCAAGTGACGGGGGCACTCTGGTTTCTTTTCCCGCTCGAGGTTGGTCACCATCTTGCTCTTTGTCGCAATGTCAATTTTCTCGTCGAAGATCGCCAATTCAACCAGGTGCTCTGCCAGATACCAGAGATGGTGTGCAAGCCCCTCATTGCGAGGGGCTTGCACGCCACTTGGAGCCTCGTTCCAGAACCGGACATGGATCAAAACGACGAAATCTGAGAGTAGGTTCTGCTTCAAGTGAAAGAATTGTGACATGCGAAGTACGCCACCTCGCGTGGGAAGCCGGGCAGTTGAGAATAACTCGAGGGGACACCCTACTAAACACCATTCCGATGCACTTCGTATACTCGGGGCTGAGGATGCCATCTGCGATGGAGAGAAACCAAAGTTGAAGTTTTGCGCAACTTTTAAATATGCATGAAATGGTCCAAATTTTGGCACACAGTACAGGCTCATATAGTGGAATAAAAATTGCATTGTGGAGCGAACTTCCTGTAAAGTTTTAAAATTAACATGTATTTTTGGACCAGTCTAATGTGCATATATGTAGCCAACATCGCTACCATCACCACCACCATCACCACACCACCACTACTGTTACCACCATTCTCGAAATCATTACCATCACCACTACGACCATTATGTGCATGTGTTTATATGTGAATCCATAACTTATAATAACATTATTCATCCTGTTGACGATATTTGAAATAGTGAAGTCGAAGTTCTGTACAGCGATCAAGTGGAAATGAATTTCGGGAATAGTCTATATAAAACTGAACAGAGAGCACCTGAACATGTGAACTGTTCTGTGTATCTTCGCCTAGTAATAGTTGACTAAGATTTAAAATCAGAAGCCGATTGGAAAAAGTGTTGTGAAGTTACAAGCGAAGACCTTAGATCAGCGATTCCCAAAGTGGGTGGTGGAGAGATCCGAGGGAGGGGGGGGGGGCACGCGTTAAGGAAAAACTGGTGGAAGGGTGGCATCAGAACCAATGGGGCATTTGTTTTACAAAATCTGTATGACAAAATGTAAATCACGAACATTTAAGTAACACACATGCTTTACAAAGAATAAAATTAGCATAAAGTTATACATGTAAGCATTGTATTATTTTATTTCATTTTTTTTATTAGAAGTCGGAGGTAAATGTCTAAACGTTTGTTCGGACGCGCCACACGCCACACACCAGCCAAATCAGACAGGAGACGCCATGGGTATTGGTGATGATCGGATTTTCACGTCTGCAAGGGCCAAGGTTCTAGGCTTGTACGACTGCAAGTTATCTTCTGTCTTGTAATGTACATTTTAAAGTATAATATAACATAGATATGAATGAGTGGTACTTATGGAAGTGTTGCTGTGTTAAGGTTGTGATATAGAATATTTTCGTTTTAGCTGTAACATTCAGTTTGATAATAAAGCAGCACCCTACAGCATCTGATGATTTTCTGGAATATTTTGCTGTATTTTGCATTTATATATATATATATATATATATATATATATATATATATATATATATATATATATATATATATATATATATATATATATATATATATATATATATATATATATACATATATATAGGTTTGTATTTGCTAGAAATGTTTTGTTTTATGTTCTCCCTCACCCAAAACCACCAGCCTGTGTGAATTGTAGAAGAGCATACCAGAGGATGACCTTTAAGTGTATTGTGCACACCTGAATGAGTTGCATAGAGACACATCTGCTAGCGCATTCATACTTACCAATTTCTAGCGCACTCATCTCACACACTGAGGTCCTAATTTGCCCGAAATGTTCTGCATCACATGGGGCTTTCTACACAGTATGTCACTGACGTTAGCTAGGCCTGTGTACCTTTTTGCTTCTTTTTTTTCTTTTTTTTTTTTTTTGCTTACAATACCGGACTGGTTGATCAATTCATTCCTAGGTAACAGCAATGAGGAAATAGTAATGGTGGAGAAAGAACTAATAGCACTGCAAAATAACACTGAGCTGAGGCCGAAGTTCAAAAACTCCTATCGAGATTATTGGTTACAAAAAAATTTCCTGACCGCTACCCTGCACTGTGAACAAAGTCAAGATGTACTTCATTGCCTTCCCAACATCGTATTTAGTAGAGCGAGGTTTCACTGCAGTCGCCAAGCTTATTTCCAAGCGAAGAAAGAGAGAAAAGTACTGAACGCGGGGATCTAAGACTTCTTAGTGCC
>NC_091294.1:48949849-48987349 GCF_038502225.1 Cherax quadricarinatus | reverse complement strand
TCCTTCCTGATTATTACTTTCTTTTTCACTCAACGTTATTTGCATGAAAATGTGAATAACTCTTCTAATGAAATTAATGTACCAAATCTAGACTGCTGTATATTTAATGTTAATAAATTGAAATTAAAAAGTAGATGTTTGTGAATGTTGTATACATTCCCTTTACGGTTCTGTCAAAACTGGTAGTTAATTGGTTTACCTTTTTGTGTCTAGGTGTCAGTCCCAAATTATGACACAACTCATAAAGGAAGGTCTCGCTCACAAGACATAGCTACACAGACTGGGTCACTATATGACTCATCATATAACTAAGATGTGTCAGGAAAGGCACGCTTTGAAGAACAAGCTTTCATTTAAATCAGGTTTCGCTGTGTTGAGAGTCATCTAGTCATGGCTTGATGAAACTCTACACAGAGTAAATGTTCCAATAAATTCTTGTTCTTTACTAATGTCGGCAACACACGATTTAAATTCACTCGTGGCAGAAGAGATTTTCTTCCTGACAAATTAAAGGCCACTGTCTTCATATTAACTGTCATGTTTATGTAACTGTCATGTTAAATGGACGGGGCGCATTAATTGACCACCTCTTCAACTTCTTCATCTGTCCAAATCCACAACACCACTGATAAATGTGCCCACCCAGGGCGGATTAATTAAGGGGCGGGCCAGCTGGGCAGCTGCCCTTGGCACTAATTGATAAAGGTCACCAGAACATGAAAGAAAACAGAAAAAAAAGAACTTTTAAGATATACTACTATATTATATTACATTTATTGCATGAAGATAGGGCAAGAGAGGTATGCAATTAATTATCATTAATCATAACAGAAAATTAGCTGTATCTACATAATCTATAAAAGTGTTAGTATGAAAATACGTAATTAAGTTTATTCCGTTATACACAATTACAATTACATAACAGCATATGTGTAGGGCGTGTAAGGGCAGCTAAATTTATCGTTCTGATACTAGGCCCACCTTATGGACCTGACCTACTTCAACTAGTTGGTACCGGCCATGTGTGAAACTGTTTTCAACTGCTGCATCTCTTCACTTCTTCCACTTGCGTCTGTATTGGAGTGACGAAGCCTTCTACTCAGGCGAAACGTGTCTTAATAAAGTTACTCAGCTGTTTCATATATGTATTCATCAACGTATCCGGGGTTCCATAACGTATCATTCATCATCCTATTTCCTGTTACCATTGTCCTCATGTTACGAGCTTTGTTAAATCTAAATTTATTTTTATTAACACAGGCCGTTTCTCACCGAGGTAGAATGACTCCGGAAAAGAAGAAATACTTTCATCATCATTCACTCCATCACTGTCTTGCAAGAGGCTCACCTACACTACAGTTGAATAACTGCAACATATCTCTACCCCTCCTTCAGAGCCCAGCCATTGTACTTCCCACCTCCAGGACTCAAGTCCGGATAACCGGTTTTCCTGAAACCCTTCGTAAATGCTGGTCATTGTCCTCTCTGACTGAGCCTTTTCAAGCAAAACAAAATTGTCCTATCAATTACTTCCATATGTTCTGGAGCTGTAATGAGACGCATTGGAATTCCTACACAATGTTGTTGTTTCTGGTTTCGTCTTGAAGTAGCATCTCATATGACTCTTAAACAACATTATGTCTGTGAATAACTAAAGTGTAATGAACACTTGTCAGTGCTCAGTAATAATCCACATGGAGACAGAAACTCAGAAGATTAATTAGTTGGTCTGTAAATATACAGACCAATTAATCTCCTGAGCGAATCTTAGAATGAAAGTTGTTAGTCTCCTCAGCACGCATCTCAACGCATGAGATGTGAGGATTAGTAGTCTCCTCAGTATATATCTCAAACTATGAGGGCTTAGTGGAGATCCCTCAGCAGATGTTCATTTTTTCGCCTCTCTCAGCCTCCATATCCATCAAAGGCTCTTGATCCAAGGATATGGGGTTATCCTCCCCCTCCTTGGATTGAACTTGATTTTCACTCATTTCTCTGGTGCAGTATGAGCCCCAAATGGCTCGGTGGTTCCCCAATTGTGAGCACCTGAACTCCTTAGAGCCTTGGATAAATTCTCTGCTACTTAGAGCACCACAACAGAGCCCACTATTCAATCTTCTGCACTTTAGAGCACTGAATCAGTGCCCTGAAGTCAGGTTTTAGCACTACAGAGCACGACAGAGTCCAGGATTCAGATTATGGTGATATAGAGTACCTTCATTTACTAGAACCCAATCTTTTGCCCTTGACGATTCACAACAGAGCCAAGGAGCCAATCTCTTGCACTTAGAGCACCCCAACAGAACACAGTATCCAGCCTCTGGTACTGTAGACCACCGCAACAAAGCCCAGGACTCTGCTTCGGGCCCTTGGAGACCCACAACATAGCCCAAGACACAGCATTTGACACTTTAGAGCTCTACAACAGAGCCCAGAATCCAGCCACAGACACTTCAAAGTTCTGCAGAGCCCTCTGCTCGACCTCTGGCACTGGAGAGCAACACAAAGCATTACGGATGACTGGACCAACTAGAAGTTTGAGCAGTTACAACCCTTGCCACAAGTTGGGTTTTGCCAGGAGCTAAAAGTTACTGAATAGCGCTTCTTCCTTTCGTATTTTTTGTTATCTTCATAAGTTGAGAGCGTCGGCTGCAGCTCCTGTTGTGATTTGAACTTTTTTTTACTTTCGCTATTATTGTATAAAATTATTATTATTATTTTATTATTATTATTATTATTATTATTATTATTATTATTATTATTATTATTATTATTATTATTATTATTATTATTATTATGGGTGAGGGGGTCGATCTTGCGTCCGCTAATGGCAAGGCAGGCGCACTATCAAACTGTTCACCAGATTCCAGAGGCCGGGGGGTCATCATGACCCCAAGTAAGCGACTCTAACAAGGCAGCTTGTGACCCCTTCTCTATCGAGACTGTCGCCAATTTGACTTGATTTATGCAAATCGGCTCTGGCGTTTACCCTGATCCGTGGCGTTTGTGTCAGTCGTGTTCCTGCTCCCAGAGTAATGTATTGGAGAGCATTAAGTGAGTTGGCTTTATTAATTTGTGGCAGGTGTTGGGAGCTCTGGTTGTAGCGAGTCATTAAGTTATGAGAAACTGGATATTATTGTTTTTAGACAGATGGTAGTTACTTAGGAATTAGCCAGTAATCAAATAAGTAAATAATTGATAAATACCACTCATGTACAACGCTGGGTATCTTTACTGATAAGACGTGAAGTCAGCCAGCTATTTTTTTAAATTCTATACAAAGAATATATAAAAGAGATAGCAGAAGAATTGGAGGGGCAACTGTTAGGAATTCAGTTCCTCAGCCTTGACTGAACGTGTTCAGTCTCTTCGTCTCTTAGATAGTGCATATTCTCTGTATTGGATAGAAAAAGCCACTGGCTGGTGCAATCTCATCGCTGAAAATACCCGAGACTTGCTAATGTGTCTTATCGAGTATTTTGTCTGTCCTGTATATCATTAATGCAATTAGGGAATAATTGTTTAATATTTCATTTTAGTTATTAGTTCTGGGTAATTAATTAGGTAAGATACTGATCCTTGAATGTAATGTTTATATGGGAAATGGATAGTTATTTGGAAAGTGATTTGCTGTAATGATGGATACTCGGGATGAAGGAAGTGGATAACCACTTTGGAAGGGGCGGATAGTTTTGTAACACATTGTCGATGGCCAGGTAGGAGGCACTGAAGTGTCAGCGGGTATCAATTTATTGTCCCAGAGGTCGTGTACGTTTACATTGGAGTGCATAGTCAGGTTAGAAGAAATTTATGTTTATTAAAGGAGGTCCCAGCGAGGTGCAACGGAATGGGCTTCCAGCTTGTAGGCAGAACTACTGTAATTAAGAAGTAACGGAGGCGCGCTGCTTGTTACTGTTAGTCTCTGAACTTATGTGCAAGGAATAGCAAGCACGAGGCTAGGTGAACAAGAATGGATACAAGATGGATAGCAAGTACGAGGCTTAAGTGGACAAGGATAGATTCAAAGTGAGATAATACTTGAGCGGAAATATAAAACGTGAGGAAGAAAAATGTGTTAATTTCGGTCTCATAGATCTCTGCCACGTGTGCTGTGCAAGTGGTTTCTCAATTTGTATCGACAAGTATAATGACATTTAAATACAAGCGAGTAATAATTTACGTCAACACAAACGATAACGCCCACCAGGCCAACAACCAAGGGAAAAAAGGGCCAGGAGGAAATGCCACTCCCCCATCCAGGGAATTTTTTGAAATGGCAAGAAGGTTCAGTAAGGGAATTCGTCACCAGAAAGTAAGGCAAGACGTCATCATTATCATATTCATTACTGGTGACACAGACACGCGAAGTTAGGTTGCTTAAGGTTCACCAGGAAACAGGGCGATTACTTACTGATGCGAGTATCATTCATACGATGACCAACTACTGGAACTTTTGGTCATTTGACAGAGGCCTTCCTCTGCCTTATAGTTCCACCCCTTTAAAAAATTAAATCAGTTACACGCGAAGTGATGATGAACATTTAGCCTAGGATTATTATTCATATTTGGTTTAGTGTACTGATGTTGCTTCAGGAGTTACGTCGCCGGTTCACTGACAACTTTAATTTATACAAGACTGTTTGTTGATGCTGTAAACCTGAGTCAGAGAAAATTTTTGATGTGAACGCTTGCTCTTCTCCCACTCAGAAAGACAGGTATTACTAAGCATTATCGTGAGGGAGGCCGGATAGGCATTAGTCTTGACTGCTAATTTGATAAACAATAAATTAATGTATCTCCTCGGTAAAAAAAAACAAGAGAGGCATTTCAGATGAATCACAAGATTAGAGGGTCACTTTACTGAAGAATATATTCAGTGTAAGAAAGAAGTCAGAAAAGAAATAAGTAAGGCGAAAAAACAATAAGAAATTATAGTTACTAAGGAATCAAAGACCAATTAAAAAGGTTTAAGGAAACAAAATTAAGGAAAATATATGCACAATTAAAAGTATCCCAGGTCAGTTTACTGATAATAACACATAAATGAAATACAATACCGACAAGATGAAGAATTAGAATGTGCAACATTTGGCTATCTTCATTTGTAGACGTTCCACCATCCAGTGGCTTTATCAATACAAATTCAAGAATTTTATAAGACTACGGTACTTTTCACCAACTCCAAGGCTGAGAGACTCATTACCATGTCTTTTGTATGTATATAGTTCTACAGTCTTCCCATTGCGTCCTTGAAAGAAAAAAACATACCACGGCGGAGATAGAACCCGCGATCAGAGAGTCATAAAACTCCAGACCGAAGTCACTGGATGGCGAAACGTCTACTAATAAATATACTCAGATGTTGCACATGTCTAATTCTTCAAATAAATGTGTGCCACTTTTAACACTTTTTCCTTCACTTTTATGACAAGAGACTGATGAATAAAGTAGCGGCACATAGTACGGGAGAAATTCTCTTGGATCGAGGCATAGTTGAACGATAGGCAACGGTCTGTATAAATAAGGAGAAATCAGAATTGGAATCCGTGACAAGTGGTGGGCTCTTTGTTCGTATTCTACATATACGACATAGATAAGGGAATAAATAGTGACATAAGCAAGTAGGTCTATGACACTGAAAGAAATCGTTAAATAATTTTGACACTGACATTAAAAAGATACGGGACGACCGAGATAAGCTAATGCTGTGGTCAGAGAAGTGGCTGATGCAGTTCGATACGCACAAATGTAAAGTTGTTTCTTATGAAAAAGAGAATAACTCTCTTGCTTACAAGTTAAATAATGTAGATCTTAGTGAAAATGAAAGTTGAAAAGATTCAAGAGTTCTGGTTACCAAAAATTCATAGCCAAGACAACGATGCCGAAGTGTTTCATTAAAGCTAATTGAATTCTTGGTTTCATTTCTAGAAGTATAAATAATTGATGTCCTAGGTAAATAAATACGCTGGAAAATATACAGAGAAGGATGAGGAAATTGATGCAATATATAAGAAACCTTTCCTACAAAGATAAGATAGGCTGAAGGCACTGAATTTGCACTCTATGGAGAAACGTAGAATTAAGGGGACATGATTCAAGAGGCAAACAGTAATAAATAAATTTTATGTAAATGACATGGTGAAAGCATTTCACCAAGACAGGTCTCGCAGCAATGACTTCAAGTTGGACGACTTTAGATTTAGAAAGGTTGTAAAGAAGTACTGAATTGGCAAGAGAGTTGTAGATGAATAGAACAAATTCCGAAGTAGCGACATCGAAGCGAGAGCTTTGGGTGGCTTTCAACACTGGACGGTACGTGAGTTCGTGGTTAGGTGTGAACTGAACGTGCCTAGCATTAGCCAGTCGGCCTACTGCAGTACTGAGCAGCGTTTATGTTCTTATCCCAAGTGTTGAGGAGAATAAAATGATGCCAGAGAAAATGACATGCATAACAAAGGGCCAATGTGAGTCTTGCAAAAGTTTTCTGACCATTAACAAACCTTTCCAGTTGTGTACCAAGTTGCTACTGTAGCCAAACCATTTCGCTCCCAACTGCATTGCACTAGTCAATGTTTACAACACTAGCTCACATTAATCAGCCAGCACATCGGTGAATGTAGTTTGACCGGAAAGAAGAGATTCCCTTTCTTGACTTTGCATCTTGGCACGTGCGTAATTTAAATACTGACACTTGTGTAAGCAAATTTTCACAAACACCATCACAGACTACAACACATGAGGATCATTAAACAATGCAAGGAATTCGCAAGAGCAGGTATTGGTCCAGTGTGGTGAGAATGGTAAAGCACTGCGTACCTTGTTCCAAGGTTCGTAGGTTCGAGTCTCCTTCGGCCGGAGATCAGTGTTTGTGTATATTTCGCCTGCTCTTGCGAATTCCTTGCGTTGTTAAAATCTCTAGTAAGGCTGATGCATGCAGGGAATGAGATGAAAAGCTGTAAGCCTTCTCCCTGAAAGCTGGCTGCCTGGCTGCCTTGGATTAACGTCTAGCGTTAAATATATATATATATATATATATATATATATATATATATATATATATATATATACGTATATATATATATATATATATATATTATATTTTTTTTTTCAACAAGTCGGCCGTCTCCCACCGAGGCAGGGTGACCCAAAAAAGAAAGAAAATCCCCAAAAAGAAAACACTTTCATCATCATTCAACACTTTCACCACACTCACACATTATCACTGTTTTTGCAGAGGTGCTCAGAATACAACAGTCTAGAAGCATACACATATAAAGATACACAACATATCCCTCCAAACTGCCAATATCCCAAACCCCTCCTTTAAAGTGCAGGCATTGTACTTCCCATTTCCAGGACTCAAGTCCGACTATATGAAAGTAACCGGTTTCCCTGAATCCCTTCACTAAATATTACCCTGCTCACACTCCAACAGATCGTCAGGTCCCAAGTACCATTCGTCTCCATTCACTCCTATCTAACACGCTCACGCACGCTTCCTGGAAGTCCAAGCCCCTCGCCCACAAAACCTCCTTTACCCCCTCTCTCCAACCCTTTCGAGGACGACCCCTACCCCGCCTTCCTTCCCCTATAGATTTATATGCTTTCCATGTCATTCTACTTTGATCCATTCTCTCTAAATGACCAAACCACCTCAACAACCCCTCTTCTGCCCTCTGACTAATACTTTTATTAACTCCACACCTTCTATTAATTTCCACACTCCGAATTTTCTGCATAATATTTACACCACACATTGCCCTTAAACAGGACATCTCCACTGCCTCCAACCGTCTCCTCGCTGCTGCATTTACCACCCAAGCTTCGCACCCATATAAAAGTGTTGGTACTACTATACTTTCATACATTCCCTTCTTTGCCTCCATAGATAACGTTTTTTGACTCCACATATACCTCAACGCACCACTCACCTTTTTTCCCTCATCAATTCTATGATTAACCTCATCCTTCATAAATCCATCCGCCGACACGTCAACTCCCAAGTATCTGAAAACATTCACTTCTTCCATACTCCTCCTCCCCAATTTGATATCCAATTTTTCTTTATCTAAATCATTTGACACCCTCATCACCTTACTCTTTTCTATGTTCACTTTCAGCTTTCTACCTTTACACACATTCCCAAACTCATCCACTAACCTTTGCAATTTTTCTTTAGAATCTCCCATAAGCACAGTATCATCAGCAAAAAGTAACTGTGTCAATTCCCATTTTGAATTTGATTCCCCAAAATTTAATCCCACCCCTCTCCCGAACACCCTAGCATTTACTTCCTTTACAACTCCATCTATAAATATATTAAACAACCATGGTGACATTACACATCCCTGTCTAAGACCTACTTTTACAGGGAAATAGTCTCCCTCTCTTCTACACACCCTAACCTGAGCCTCACTATCCTCATAAAAACTCTTTACAGCATTTAATAACTTACCACCTATTCCATATACTTGCAACATCTGCCACATTGCTCCTCTATCCACTCTATCATATGCCTTTTCTAAATCCATAAATGCAATAAAAACTTCCCTACCTTTATCTAAATACTGTTCACATATATGCTTCAATGTAAACACTTGATCTACACATCCCCTACCCACTCTGAAACCTCCTTGCTCATCCGCAATCCTACATTCTGACTTACCTCTAATTCTTTCAATTATAACCCTACCGTACACTTTTCCTGGTATACTCAGTAAGCTTATTCCTCTATAATTTTTACAGTCTCTTTTGTCCCCTTTCCCTTTATATAAAGGGACTATACATGCTCTCCGCCAATCCCTAGGTACCTTCCCCTCTTTCATACATTTATTGAACAAAAGTACCAACCACTCCAACACTATATCCCCCCCTGCTTTTAACATTTCTGTCATGATCCCATCAGTTCCAGCTGCTTTACCCCCTTTCATTTTACGCAATGCCTCACGTAACTCCCCCACACTTACATTCTGCTCTTCTTCACTCCTAAAAGATGGTATACCTCCCTGACCAGTGCATGAAATTACTGCCTCTGTTTCTTCCTTAACATTTAAAAGTTCCTCAAAATATTCTCGCCATCTACCTAATACCTCCATCTCCCCATCTACTAACTCCCCTACTCTGTTTTTAACTGACAAATCCATATTTTCCCTTGGCTTTCTTAACTTGTTTAACTCACTCCAAAATTTTTTCTTATTTTCATTAAAATTTCTTGACAGTGCCTCTCCCACTCTATCATCTGCTCTCCTTTTGCACTCTCTCACCACTCTCTTTACCTTTCTTTTACTCTCCATATATTCTGCTCTTCTTATAACACTTCTGCTTTGTAAAAACCTCTCATAAGCTACCTTTTTCTCTTTTATCACACCCTTTACTTCATCATTCCACCAATCACTCCTCTTTCCTCCTGCACCCACCCTCCTATAACCACAAACTTCTGCCCCACATTCTAATACTGCATTTTTAAAACTATTCCAACCCTCTTCAACCCCCCCATTACTCATCTTTGCACTATCCCACCTTTCTGCCAATAGTCGCTTATATCTCACTCGAACTTCCTCCTCCCTTAGTTTATACACTTTCACCTCCCTCTTACTTGTTGTTGCCACCTTCCTCTTTTCCCATCTACCTCTTACTCTAACTGTAGCTACAACTAAATAATGATCCGATATATCAGTTGCCCCTCTATAAACATGTACATCCTGGAGCCTACCCATCAACCTTTTATCCACCAATACATAATCTAATAAACTACTTTCATTACGTGCTACATCATACCTTGTATATTTATTTATCCTCTTTTTCATAAAATATGTATTACTTATTACCAAATTTCTTTCTACACATAGCTCAATTAAAGGCTCCCCATTTACATTTACCCCTGGCACCCCAAATTTACCTACTACTCCCTCCATAACATTTTTACCCACTTTAGCATTGAAATCCCCAACCACCATTACTCTCACACTTGATTCAAAACTCCCCACGCATTCACTCAACATTTCCCAAAATCTCTCTCTCTCCTCTACACTTCTCTCTTCTCCAGGTGCATACACGCTTATTATAACCCACTTTTCACATCCAATCTTTATTTTACTCCACATATTCCTTAAATTAATACATTTCTAGTCCCTCTTTTCCTGCCATAGCTTATCCTTCAACATTATTGCTACTCCTTCTTTAGCTCTAACTCTATTTGAAACCCCTGACCTAATCCCATTTATTCCTCTCCACTGAAACTCTCCCACCCCCTTCAGCTTTGTTTCACTTAAAGCCAGGACATCCAGCTTCTTCTCATTCATAACATCCACAATCATCTCTTTCTTATTATCTGCACAACATCCACGCACATTCAGACTTCCCACTTTGACAATTTTCTTCTTCTTATTCTTTTTAGTAATCTTTACAGGAAAAGGGGTTACTAGCCCATTGTTCCCGGCATTTTAGTTGACTTTTACAACACGCATGGCTTACGGAGGAAAGATTCTTATTCCACTTCCCCATGGATATAAAAGGAAAATTAATAAGACCAAGAACTATTAAGATAAAATCAAAGAAAACTCAGATATCTTGCATATTTATGAGACAGACAAAAGACATCAGCAATCCTACCATCATGTAAAACAATCACAGGCTTTCGTTTTACACTCACTTGGCAGGACGGTAGTACCTCCCTGGGTGGTTGCTGTCTACCAACCTACTATATATATAAATATATATATAAATATATATAAATGTATATATATATATAAATATATATAACTATATATATATATATATATATATATATATATATCATATATATCATACAAGGTATGATGTAGCACGTAATGAAAGTAGTTTGTTAGATTATGTATTGGTGGATAAAAGGTTGATGGGTAGGCTCCAGGATGTACATGTTTATAGAGGGGCAACTGATATGTCAGATCATTATTTAGTTGTAGCTACAGTTAGAGTAAGAGGTAGATGGGAAAAGAGGAAGGTGGCAACAACAAATAAGAGGGAGGTGAAAGTGTATAAACTAAGGGAGGAGGAAGTTCGGGCGAGATATAAGCGACTATTGGCAGAAAGGTGGGCTAGTGCAAAGATGAGTAGTGGGGAGGTTGAAGAGGGTTGGAATAGTTTTAAAAATGCAGTATTAGAATGTGGGGCAGAAGTTTGTGGTTATAGGAGGGTAGGGGCAGGAGGAAAGAGGAGTGATTGGTGGAATGATGAAGTAAAGGGTATGATAAAAGAGAAAAAGGTAGCTTACGAGAGGTTTTTACAAAGCAGAAGTGTTATAAGAAGAGCAGAGTATATGGAGAGTAAAAGAAAGGTGAAGAGAGTGGTGAGAGAGTGCAAAAGGAGAGCAGATGAAAGAGTGGGAGAGGCACTGTCAAGAAATTTTAATGAAAATAAGAAAAAATTTTGGAGTGAGTTAAACAAGTTAAGAAAGCCTAGGGAAAGTATGGATTTGTCCATTAAAAACAGAGTAGGGGAGTTAGTAGATGGGGAGAGGGAGGTATTAGGTAGAATGCGAGAATATTTTGAGGAACTTTTAAATGTTGAGGAAGAAAGGGAGGCGGTAATTTCATGCACTGGCCAGGGAGGTATACCATCTTTTAGGAGTGAAGAAGAGTAGAATGTAAGTGTGGTGGAGGTACGTGAGGCATTACGTAGAATGAAAGGGGGTAAAGCAGCTGGAACTGATGGGATCATGACAGAAATGTTAAAAGCAGGGGGGGATATAGTGTTGGAGTGGTTGGTACTTTTGATTAATAAATGTATGAAAGAGGGGAAGGTACCTAGGGATTGGCGGAGAGCATGTATAGTCCCTTTATATAAAGGGAAAGGGGACAAAAGAGATTGTAAAAATTATAGAGGAATAAGTTTACTGAGTATACCAGGAAAAGTATACTGTAGAGTTATAATTGAAAGAATTAGAGGTAAGACAGAATGTAGAATTGCGGATGAGCAAGGAGGCTTCAGAGTTGGTAGGGGATGTGTAGATCAAGTGTTTACATTGAAGCATATATGTGAACAGTATTTAGATAAAGGTAGGGAAGTTTTTATTGCATTTATGGATTTAGAAAAGGCATATGATAGAGTGGATAGAGGAGCAATGTGGCAGATGTTGCAAGTTTATGGAATAGGTGGTAAGTTACTAAATGCTGTAGAGAGCTTTTATGAGGATAGTGAGGCTCAGGTTAGGGTGTGTAGAAGAGAGGGAGAATACTTCCAGGTAAAAGTAGGTCTTAGACAGGGATGTGTAATGTCACCATGGTTGTTTAATATATTTATAGATGGGGTTGTAAAGGAAGTAAATGCTAGGGTGTTCGGGAGAGGGGAGGGATTAAATTATGGGGAATCAAATTCAAAATGGGAATTGACACAGTTACTTTTTGCTGATGATACTGTGGTTATGGGAGATTCTAAAGAAAAATTGCAAAGGTTAGTGGATGCGTTTGAGAATGTGTGTAAAGGTAGAAAGTTGACAGTGAACATAGAAAAGAGTAAGGTGATGAGGGTATCAAATGATTTAGATAAAGAAAAAATGGATATCAAATTGGGGAGGAGTATGGAAGAAGTGAATGTTTTCAGATACTTGGGAGTTGACGTGTCGGCGGATGGATTTATGAAGGATGAGGTTAATCATAGAATTGATGAGGGAAAAAAGGTGAGTGGTGCGTTGAGGTATATGTGGAGTCAAAAAACGTTATTTATGGAGGCAAAGAAGGGAATGTATGAAAGTACAGTAGTACCAACACTCTTATATGGATGTGAAGCTTGGGTGGTAAATGCAGCAGCGAGGAGACGGTTGGAGGCAGTGGAGATGTCCTGTCTAAGGGCAATGTGTGGTGTAAATATTATGCAGAAAATTCGGAGTGTGGAAATTAGGAGAAGGTGTGGAGTTAATAAAAGCATTAGTCAGAGGGCAGAAGAGGGGTTGTTGAGGTGGTTTGGTCATTTAGAGAGAATGGATCAAAGTAGAATGACATGGAAAGCATATAAATCTATAGGGGAAGGAAAGAGGGGTAGGGGTCGTCCTCGAAAGGGTTGGAAAGAGGGGGTAAAGGAGGTTTAGGGGGCGAGGGGCTTGGACTTCCAGCAAGCGTGCATGAGCGTGTTAGATAGGAGTGAATGGAGACGAATGATACTTGGGACCTGACGATCTGTTGGAGTGTGAGCAGGCTAATATTTAGTGAAGGGATTCAGGGAAACCGGTTATTTTCATATAGTCGGACTTGAGTCCTGGAAATGGGAAGTACAATGCCTGCACTTTAATTAAAGGAGGGGTTTGGGATATTGGCAGTTTGGAGGGATGTGTTGTGTATCTTTATACGTATATGCTTCTAAACTGTTGTATTCTGAGCACCTCTGCAAAAGCAGTGATAATGTGTGAGTGTGGTGAAAGTGTTGAATGATGATGAAAGTATTTTCTTTTTGGGGATTTTCTTTCTTTTTTGGGTCACCCTGCCTCGGTGGGAGACGACCGACTTGTTGAAATATATATATATATATATATATATATATATATATATATATATATATATATATATATATATATATATATATATATATATATATATATATATATATATATATATATATATATATATATATATATATATATATATATATATATATATATATATGTCGTGCCGAATAGGCAGAATTTGCTATCTTGGCTTAAATAGCAACGCTCATCTTGCCATATAGGACAAGCGAAAATTTTTGCATGCAATAATTTCGCCAAAATCATTCTGAACCTAACGAAAAAAATATATTTCACTGTGCTTGTTTAGTATTAAATTATTGTAAACAAATCTAAAATATATTTAGTTGGGTTAGGCTAAAATAAATTGATCTTGTTATAATAAGGTTAGGTAAGTTTTTTAAGATTCTTTTGATGCAAAATTAAATTTTCTTTACATTAACATTAATGAAAAAAATATATCTTTAAACGTATAAGAGAAAATTTTAGAAAGGGCTTAATTTTAAATGAGTTCTTGCTAATTGACCAGTTTTACATATTCGGCACGATATATATATATATATATATATATATATATATATATATATATATATATATATATATATATATATATATATATATATATATGTATATATATATATATATATATATATATATATATATATATATATATATATATATATATATATATATATATATATATATATGTCATGCTGAATAGGCAGAAGTTGCCATCTTGGCTTAAATAGCAACGCTCAACTTGCCATATAGGACAAGCGAAAATTTGTGCATGCAATAATTTCGCCAAAATCATTCTGAACCTAACGAAAAAATATATTTCACTGTGTTTGTTTAGTATTAAATTATTGTAAACAAATCTAAAATATATATAGTTGGGTTAGGCTAAAATAAATTCTTGTTATAATAAGATTAGGTAAGTTTTCTAAGATTCTTTTGGTGCAAAATTAAAAATTGTTACATTAACATTAATGAAAAAAAACATATCTTTAAACGTATAAGAGAAAATTTTAGAAAGAACTTAATTTTAAATGGGTTCTTGTTTATTGACCGTTTTTATATATTTTGCACGATATGTATATATATATATATATATATATATATATATATATATATATATATATATATATATATATATATATATATATATATATATATATATATATATATATATATATATATATATATATATATATATATATATATATATATATATATATATATATATATATATATATATATATATATACATATATAAATATATATATATATATATATATATATATATATATATATATATATATATATATATATATTTTGTGTGTATATGTGTGTACTTGCTTAACTGTACTCACCTAATTGTGGTTGCAGAGGTCAAGACTCAGCTCCTGGCCCCGCCTCTTCACTGACCGCTACTGAGTCCTCCCTCTCCCTGCTCCATGAGCTTTATCATACCTCGTCTTGAAAGTATATATAGTTCCTGCCTCCACTACATCGCTTGCCAGACTATTCCACTTCCTAACAACTCAGTGGCTGAAGAAACACTTCCTAGCATCCCTTTGACTCATCTGAATCTTCAGCTTCTAACTGTGACCCCTTGTTTCTATGTCCCATCTCTGGAACATCCTGTCTCTGTCCACCTTGTATATTCCACGCAGTATTTTGTATATCGTTATCATGTCTCCCATGAGTGTGTATGTGTGTATGTGTATGTGTGTGTGTGTGTGTGTGAGTATGTAAGTGTGTGTATGTGTGTGTGTGAGTGTGTGTGTGTCCTGCCTCTTCAATGATCGCTGCTAGGTCCTCTCCCTCCCTGCTTCATGAGCTTTATCATACTCGCTTTGGTCTTCCCATTAGTTCTCTTGTCCTTGGGAACAAACCTTTCCTCTGCCTCCATGCATTTTGTTGTTACATATTCCATCATTTCGTTTACTGACTTTCCTACCAGTTCTCTGTCCCACTGAACCTCCTGCTGGAAATTCCTCATACCTGTGTAGTCCCCTCTTTTATAGTTTGGCTTTTCCCATTCGACTCCTGTTATCCTCTCCACTTGTAATTCTACTATGTAATCAAAACTCAGAACCACGTGACCACTAGCTCCAAGGGGCCTCTCATATGTGAGGGCCTCAATGTCTGAACTGCTCAGAGTGAACACAAGGTCTAGTCTTGCTGGTTCATCCTCCCCTCTCTCTCTGGTAGCGTCCTTGACGTGTTGATGCATGAGAGTTTCCAGTACCACATCCATCATCTTGGCTCTCCATGTTTCAGGACCCCCACGAGGCTCCAGGTTTTCCCATTCGATCTTTCTGTGGTTGAAATCACCCGTAACTAGTAACTTTGCTCTGCACGAGTGAGCTCTTCTTGTCACCTCAACTAGTGTGTCCACCTTTGCTCTATTGCTTTCTTCATATTCATCTCTTGGCCTTCTGCAGTTCTGTGGTGGATTATACATCACTGCAATGACTACCTTATGTTCCCCATACTACTATGTAGTCCCTTTCTCCAATCTCGTCCATGCCTTCCATTTCCTCAAAAACCCAATTGGTTTTTTATGAGCAGTGCAACCCCTCATCCCCCTCTACTCCTATCTTTCCTCAGGATCTAGTATCCCAGTGGGAAGATTGCATCTGTTATTGCCTCAGTGAGATTCGTTTCTGTGACTGCTATGATGTCTGGGGATTTCTCATTGATACTTTCATGCCACCTCTCATATTTATTCGTTATTCCATCCGCATTCATGTACCAAACCTTCAGCTTCTCTATCACGGTGGTCCTAGGAGAATATTGGGGTTGGGGGAGTGGGAGCCCAGGAGGGGGCCTATGGGGGTTTGTGGTGTGGGTGGGGTTTGTGATGGGAGGTGAGGGCAGAGTGCCCATAGGGGCTGCTGTATGGGTGGGGTTTGTGATGTGGGGGTGGGGGGCAGAGACAACAGTGTATGGGTTTTGGTTTAGATTGTTCAGTTGCATTGGGGTTGCTGTGGTGTGGGTGGGGTTTGTGATGGGGGGCAGAGGGTACAGTGTGTGTGGGTTTTGGTTTAGATTGTTCAGTTGCTTTGGGATTGTCGTGGTTGGAGTCCTTCTGCGGGTGTTTCTGTAGGGTGTGTTTGCCCTTCCACCTGAGTCTGGTTCTGCTCATTTTCATCATTGCATCTTGTTCCTCCTTTCGTCTGTGTACCCTTTCACTCAGTATCGTCCTTTCTTCTTGTGTTCTGTCGCGATCGAGGTACACTCTCCGTTACTCTGGTTTGTCCCTCAGTCAGAGCATGCATCAATAATTGGGCCTCTACCCTTCAAACAGAACTATTTGTCATACTCCTTGCACTCAAATACGTCAATGTATCTAAGGATGACACTTTAATTGTAACTGATTCTCTGTCATCCATAAATGCTCTCAACTCATTAAGTATAAAATGTGGCATGCTTGTGTCAGAAGCCAAACATAGGTATGGTAAGATTTTGGACAGTGAGTCAGAGTGCACATGCTGTGGATTTCATCTCACACTGGTCTTCAGATGCATGATAGAACTGATAAATTGGCTAAGCTGTATACTTTCAAAGAGGGAGTAGATTACTATCTTGGGTTGTCAGTTAGCAGTTTGAGAACAATAATACGAAAAGAACTTCAATTGAACTTTATTGACTTAAGACTTAGGGAGATTGACACAAGTCAGTCCATCTATTATCATTCCATCATGCAGGAGGAGCCACATGTCTATGGTGCATCCAACAAGATAAGCAGACTCTTGGATGTCACTACCGCCCGGCTACGGCTGGGTTACAAGTATCTATGGCAGGTTAAATCACCACCATCAGATGTACACCAAACGAAATGTAAACTTTGCCAGATGGACTATTGTCACACCTTGCGTCATTATGTATTGGAGTACGATCAAATTATTGAATTTAGAGACAACTCACTCAGAAATGATCAAGACATGGCAAAGTATTTTATCCACAGTGGTATATTACAGACCATTCTGGAGAAATACCCTGACTTTGCTAGCTGTAAATAAAGCATTATCACGTGTGTGTGTGTGTGTGTGTGTGTGTGTGTGTGTGTGTGTGTGTGTGTGTGTGTGTGTGTTTGTGTGTGTGTGTGTGTGTGTGTGTGTGTGTGTGTGTGTGTGTGTGTGTGTGTGTGTGTGTGTGTGTGTGTGTGTGTGTGTGTGTGTGTGTGTGTGTGTGTGTGTGTGTGTGTGTGTGTGCACGTGCTTGTGTGTATGCATATATTTGCACGCTCATGTGCATGTGTCTGTGCGTGCGTCCTCGTGTGTGTACGTGTGTGCGTGCACGCTCATGTGGGTGTATGACCCACTTAATATTTGTATTTATAATTCATTACAATTGTGACCAGGTGTGGACGTATCAGTGGCTCATTACTTTGTAATTTGTTCATGATTGTAACCTTGTATAGGAGTGAGGTTGATTTATTACCTATGCAACTTGCCATGATTGTGACCAGATCTACCTGGAGTTCATTACCTTTGTAACTAGTTCAGCTATCATAACTTTGGGATCCAGTCCCTGGATCCATTATGTACCTCTGTAATCTTTTGACTACCACCCACAGGATTAGTATGGGGTGCATAATAAAGATATTAAACTAAACTAACCTTCAGTCGTGCTTTCTCCTGCAGGATCCTGGTTCGAGCTGATTCTGCATTGAAAATTACTTTGATAGGCCATTTCCTTCCACTCACAAGCCACCCAGTTCTCCGAAAATTTGTCACCCGGGTCATGTCACCTTCACCTATTGCTTTCATGATACCTTCAATCGCTTTCTTATCGTCCTGTTTTCTTTCATCATAGGTTTCCCTCTCGACTTCATGGAGCCTGTAGAAACACTGACCTCTCCCTTTCCTCCTCCTAATGTGTCTCCCTTTGCATCCTCTGAGGTGTATTAGTTCCTTCCATTGAAACATTTCTGCCTTCAATCCCTGCCCTTGCTGTTCAGCTGTTCCTTGCAACTGCAGTTCTCTGTTAGAGTCTCTGCATATGGCATAGCTCCTTCATTGTCTTCAGGCCTCTCATTTGATCTTAGTGTGCTCCTCGTCTTTTCCTGGGTCCCTTCAGTCCCTTTGTCTGTGACTGATATAGAAGATCCTGATGTCATGTCTGTATTGTCATTTGTCTCTCTAATCTATTTAAGGTTTTTTAGTTCCTCTTCTAAGCACTGTATCTTATATTCTGCTGCTAAGACTTGAAGACCCCACTTCCTGCTCTCTTCAGCTATCCTCTCCTCCATTTTCTTGCCAAGCTCTTCAAGCTTCCTTCCCCCACTCTTCCTCCCTTTTTTTGAGCTCTAACTCCCAATCTTCGCTCCTGGGTTCATCCACCAGACTCCTGGGTATCCGTCCTCTTGGGTAACCCATTTTTTTTAATCACAGGAAGGAGCTTATGCATTTTGCCCCAAAAACAAGCTTATGAATTTTCAGAGTGAGTGTGTGAGGGGAAGGCTAGAAGTGAGAGGGAAGAGGGAGAAGCCAGGGGGCAGGGGTAGGAGGAAAAGGAACATGAATGGAAGGCGGAGAGGAAAAGAGAGGGAGGTAGACTGGTGGGTAGATAGATGTTCTCACCTATTTGTGGTGATAGGTAAGTACAGGTCAGCTATAGATTTCATTAAGTCTAAGGGAGGGGTCCCAATCATATGTAGCATCTTGCCTAGAAGGGAAGTAGGAAATGAATGGTTGTCTAGGGCAATTGGTGTAAATTGCTGGCTAGACAGATACTGCAAGGAACTTGCAATCCCATTCATTGACAACTGGAACAACTTTTATGGCAAACATGATATGTATGCAAGGGATGGGGTACATCTCTCTGGGGCTGGGGTGGTAGCACTTGCAAACTCAATTGAGAAGGCCATTGGTGAAATACCTATGATTTTAAACTGATAGAAGATAGAGGTATGGGTGTGTGTGGGAAACAAGCAGATTGCAACACTAGGGTTGGAAACAGTAAATGTATAAAAGGCATTCGGCATGAAGTTATAAATAAAGACAATAGATCAGGTCAGCAAACAAAGGGGGACAGCAGAGGGCAGCAAGGGACTAGCTCCCTTAAGGTTTACTATACTAATAGCAGGAGTGTAAGAAATAAGATAGATGAGCTAAGATTAATTGCAAGTGCAGGAAACATAGATATTATTGCTATAACAGAGACCTGGCTCAATCTGAAAGATAGAAAGATGCCCTCTGAATGTCACATACAAGGCTATAAATTATTCCACACTGACAGGGTCAGCAGGAAGGGTGGTGGAGTAGCGATGTATGTCAGAGACAATTTAAATTGTTGTGTTAGACAAGATATAAAATTAGAAGCGTCAGCCACTGAATCTGTTTGGTTACAGCTTCTCGAGGGCCGAGAAAAACTAATTTTGGGTGTGATTTACAGGGCCCCAAATCTTGATAGGGAGTGCAGTAAACTTCTATGGGACGAAATTCGAAAGGCATCTACATACGAAAATGTTGTGCTAATGGGAGATTTCAACTATAGACAGACTGACTGGAGCAATTTGACAGGAAATTTAGAGTCAGGTGACTTTCTTGATACGATCCAGGATTGTTTTTTAAAACAGTTTGTGACAGAGCCAACTAGGGGCAATAACCTCCTTGACTTGGTTCTTGCCAGTAGGGAAACACTAATTAATAATCATGAGGTTAATGATGAGCTTGGGGAAAGTGATCACAAATCACTCAGTTTTAATATATCATGGAATTCCCCTAATAATGGCGATCAAGTCTCTGTCCCTGACTTTCGCTTGGCTGATTTTATAGGAATGAAAAATTACTTAGGTGGGCTGAACTGGAATGACCTGACTAAGGGTCAGGTAGGTTGTGATGGTTGCCGATATGACGCTTTCCAGGGCATAGTTCTAGCTGCTCAGTCAAATTATGTTCCAAATAGGGAAAGCAGATCAAACAAAAATGATCCTAAATGGATGAACAATAGATTAAAATATCTGATTGGTCAAAAGAGAGGCATATATAGGCAAATCAAAAGAGGAGAGGGCCAATTAAGAAATCGATATATTCAGTTAAAGAGAGAAATAAAAAAAGGAATTAGAAAAGCAAAAAGAGATTATGAGGTTAAAGTTGCAAGAGAATCGAAGACTAACCCAAAAGGATTCTTTCAGGTATACAGAAGTAAGATCAGGGACAAGATAGGCCCACTCAAAAGTTCCTCTGGTCAGCTCACTGACAGTGAAAAGGAAATGTGTAGAATTTTTAACACATACTTCCTCTCAGTTTTTACACAGGAGGATACCAGCGATATTCCAGAAATGATAAATTATGTAGAACAGGACGATAATAAACTGTGCACGATTAGGGTCACAAGTGACATGGTCCTTAGGCAAATAGATAAATTAAAACCTAACAAATCCCCAGGCCCTGATGACCTGTATGCAAGGGTTCTAAAGGAATGTAAAGAGGAGCTTAGCAAACCTTTGGCTAATCTTTTCAACATATCACTACAAACTGGCATGGTGCCAGATAAGTGGAAAATGGCAAATGTGATACCTATTTTCAAAGCAGGTGACAGGTCCTTAGCTTCGAACTATAGACCAATAAGCCTAACCTCCATAGTGGGAAAATTTATGGAATCAATAATTGCCGAGGCAGTTCGTAGCCACCTTGAAAAGCATAAATTAATCAACGAATCTCAGCATGGTTTTACAAAGGGGCGTTCCTGCCTTACGAATTTATTAACTTTTTTTCACTAAGGCATTTGAGGAGGTAGATCAAGGTAATGAATATGATATTGTGTATATGGACTTCAGTAAGGATTTTGACAGGGTCCCACATCAGAGACTATTGAGGAAAATTAAGGCACATGGAATAGGAGGAGAATTTTTTTCCTGGATAGAGGCATGGTTGACAAATAGGCAGCAGAGAGTTTGCATAAATGGGGAGAAATCAAAGTGGGGAAGCGTTACAAGCGGTGTTCCACAGGGGTCAGTGTTGGGCCCCCTGCTGTTCACAATCTACATAAACGACATAGATGAGGGCATAAAGAGCGACATCAGCAAGTTTGCCGATGACATCAAAATAGGCCGTCGAATTCATTCTGACGAGGACATTAGAGCACTCCAGGAAGATTTGAATAGACTGATGCAGTGGTTGGAGAAGTGGCAGATGCAGTTTAATATAGACAAATGCAAAGTTCTAAATGTTGGACAGGAAAATAACCATGCCACATATAAACTAAATAATGTAGATCTTAATACTACGAATTGCGAAAAAGATTTAGGAGTTCTGGTTAGCAGTAATCTGAAACCAAGACAACAGTGCATAAGTGTTCGCAATAAAGCTAATAGAATCCTTGGCTTCATATCAAGAAGCATAAATAATAGGAGTCCTCAGGTTGTTCTTCAACTCTATACATCCTTGGTTAGGCCTCATTTACATTATGCTGCACAGTTTTGGTCACCGTATTACAGAATGGATATAAATGCTCTGGAAAATGTACAAAGGAGGATGACGAAGTTGATCCCATGTATCAGAAACCTTCCCTATGAGGATAGACTAAGGGCCCTTGTGAGGGAAAAGTTCAATAGATAGGAGTAGCGAGGGAGTATATAGTAACAATAGTTTCATTGCCGGCTACTTGTTAAGGTAGGGTAAGTCCAGCTCCCGCTATCCCTTCCCCTCCTTCTCCCCCCCCTCCCGAAAGGTGACGTGTGGGGCTCTGGTCAAACAGTAAATCACTCGACTCACAGCTCCCAACACTACTCTTGGATGACAGAGAGGGTCACCTGTCAATCAACAAGAAGAACTAATGGAGAAGGACTAACGTCCTGAGACGTCCCCTTTTTTATTTAATTACCTGTGCACCTGTATGAAATTGCAGGACGTAACCCCACATCATTGCAGCGGTAAAGAACCTGCTTTCCTGTCATCGGGATATAATACTCACGGCTATACTGTGAAGAACTAGCCAGTGGGTCGTAACCAACACCTGCGACCCCCCCCCCCCATCATCAGCAACGGCTACGATTTCAACAACAGTGTCACCAACACCAGACACCCCTATATATATTAGCGTTGAATTCAGTTATTTATATTTTTCATTTTTCATTTTCTTTAATGTAGGATTAATATTTCATATTTAAGTGTTTTATATTTTATATTTTCTGTATAATAAAGTGTTTATGTTTGTCTGTTATTATTTCTTTTTCTATTCATTAATTTTCCTGAGGAGGAGCCAGCCTGAGTAATACTGTCTGAAGTTATTACAGGGCTGAGTAAGCCTTCACAAGTGGCGACCTTGCCAGGATCAACTCTACTGAATCAAGATTCAATTCTATCTCGAATCTACCATTGGAACTTCAACGCTGCATACCACAGACGGTTACCACCAGCCATGAGTAATCATTCTCTATGGTAGGACTACGGTACAGGTATTTAAAAGATTTGGTGATTGTTATAGTCTCAATTTATTGTAAGGCAAGTCAGGCAGGATATAATAGTTAATTCTGCCACCTTTCTTGTGAGCTTGAAACACTTTGGAGGATTAGACTCTAGGGACCCGAGATTTTCCAGTGACAATTTGTTTCATTGAGCTCTTTATTTTATCAAAGGAACTGTCGTTGGACACTCTTGATTTGTTGGTGAGAAGATTGGATGGTCAAATGACCCCATTCTACTTACTGTTTGCCCGGAGCCGGCATAGAACCCTTCGTTTTAATTAATACATATTGTTTAATTGAAGCAGGGATCGAGCCCTCTGGTTTATTTACAGTTTGAGCGGAGCAGGAATTGAACCCTCCGTTTTCTTTAATACCCGTTTCATTTCCCCTGATAGTTTAAGTTATTCTTGCAAGCATGGAGGAATACCAGTTTTGGATGAACGCTGGAAGCAAGTTAGGAATAACAGGGAAAAATTTAGAATCTTTCATTAGTGCTAAGATCCAGGAAAAACTAGAAAGAGAAAGAGAAATAGGAGAGAGAGAGAATTGAGAGAGAAATCCGAGAAAAACAGTTAGAAAGAGAGCGAGAAGACCAAAAAGAGCGTGATAGACTTGATCGTGAGGAAAGAGCTAGGGAATGTGAGGAACAAGCTAAGATACGTGAGGAACAAGCTAAGATACGTGAGGAACAGGTTAAATTAAGAGAACTTGAGGAAAGAGCAAAGGATAGAGAAGTTGAGGAAAAAGCTAGAGAACATGAGTTGATAGAGAGAGAAAAGGATCGCGAGCTCGAAAAATCTCGCCTTGAATTAGAGAATAAAAAGTTAACTCTTACACAACGACAATTAGAGGAAGGAGTAATGGAACAACGTGCAGCCAGTGTACATATTCCAACACCTAATTTACCTCCCTTCACAGAGGGGGAAGACATAACTTCATACATTATCAGGTTTGAAAATACCGCTACCCTCTGTGAATGGCCTGCTGACACCTGGGCTACCAGGTTAGGAATGTTATTTTCTGGTACAGCCTTGAATATCTATGCAACTTTGTCGCAGGATATCATATGTAATTATAACCTACTGAAGAAGGCAATCCTTAAAGATTATCAAAAAACCACTAATTCTTACAGGAAAGATTTCAGGTATGCCACCTAACAGCATGGCCAGAACTTTCAGCAGTTACAGGTAACACTCTTTCGTTTGTTCGACTTTTGGATAGAGAGTTCAGGAATTGACCACAGTTATGAATCTCTTAGAGACTTCATGGTTGCTGACCAGTTCCTGACAGCTCTTCCTCACCAGATACGAACATTCATTAGAGAACGTAACCTGATTAAAGCTGAGGAAGTTGCTGAGGCTGCTGACCTGTATGCTGAGCCTCACAATTCCTATAAAGACCTAAAGGGATCGAACCCTAAGGGCAAGGGTTCATCAGACCTTAAGAAATCAAAGCCTCTAGTGGAAAGTAAAATGACTTCTTTTATTCCTGTTTGTCATTTGTGTGGTGTTAAGGGACATAAACGTCCAGATTGTCCTTCTAAGAAGGTCCAAAAAGTTGGAAGATGTTTTAAAGACTGTAATGACCAAGCACCCTTCTGTTCAGGAACAGTTAATGGACTTAATGTATCTACCATTTTACGAGACACTGGATGCACATGTATTGTCATTTCTGATAAGCTGTTCCCTAACCTTAAAGAAACTCATTCCTCTGTTATACTTTCAGACTACTTGGGCCGTACGGACACTTTTCCTACCATCCGTTGTTACATTAGGTCTAAATGGTTCACAGGTTGGTCTGAAGCCGTACTAGCTCCCATCACTTCTTGCTCCGTACTAATAGGTAATGTAAAAGAGGCCATTCTTCCTTCTGAGGTTGACCTTTCATCACCAAAGATGGATATAAGTGTTTCAGATCCTCTTCCTGTAGAGTCAGAGAAGCCCCTCGAAAGCTCAGATGAGACAATGTCTCGCGATATTCATGTGGGATTAAAAACCAGTGATACTACTCTCGAAAGCGAGGAAGTAGGATCACCGGTTCACTTGTTAGATGAAAATGAAGATATCACCTCCGATACCATAAATGTCTTGACTAGGGCTCAGACCAAAGCCCAGGCTTCTCCGACTATCCATCCTTTGATTTTCCCTGACTTTAAGCCTTTAGATATATCGAAGGACTCCTTTGTCAAGTTACAACGTAATTGCCCTTCTCTTCAGAATTGCCATAATGCCGCTAAACAAAATCAAGTGATCCAAAGGAAAAACTTTTCATATAAATTTGAATATATAATAGGTATCTTGTACAAGTCAGTATTCAAATTAAATTCAGATGAGATAGACTATTCCATCTTAGTTGTTCCAAGTCAATGCAGAGAGACTGTTCTTAAAATGGCTCATGACCTGCCAGTGGCCGGACATTTCTCGCATCGTAAAACCTTAAATAAAATTAGGGAAACTTATTTTTGGCCAAAAATGTCCTCAGATGTCACTACCTATTGTAGATCGTGTAAAGTTTGCCAACTGTCATCCTCCCGAGTTACCAGGAGAGTACCTATGGTCAAAATGCCTATCTTTACGGTACCGTTTGAAAGAGTAGCTATTGACATCGTTGGTCCTTTATCTCCACTTTCATCTGGGGGACATATATATATATATTAACATTAGTTGATTATGCTTCGAGTTTCCCTGAAGCCATACCCTTAAAGACCATAACTACTACAGAGGTGGCTGAAGCCCTTTTGTCCATCTTCTCCAGAGTGGGCATCCCTAGAGAAATTTTGTCTGACCGTGGGACACAATTCACATCTGACTTAATGCAACATCTATACCAACTTCTGGGAGTGAAGCCTCTCTTCACCACACCCTATCATCCCAGCTGTAATGGGAGGATTGAGCGCCAGCATTCGATTCTCAAGTCCATTTTAAGGAAACTTTGCTCCCTTAAACCTAAGGAGTGGCATCGTTACCTACCCTGTGCTTTGTTTGCCATGAGGGAAGTTCCCAGTGACTCTTTGGGGTTTTCACCTTTTGAACTTCTCTATGGTAGACAGGCCAGAGGCCCATTGTCCATCCTTCATGACTTATGGACTAATGAGGAGGTAAATGCTGAGGTTCAGTCTTCTTACCAGTTTCTCCTTGACCTTAGATCTAAGCTTGAGGAGACCTCTGACATAGTTTCGAAAAACCTAAGCTTGTCAATGGACCAGTACAAAACCTATTTTGATTCCAAAAGTCAGAGGAGAAGTTTTAAAGTAGGAGATGAAGTTCTTGTACTTTTGCCGAACAAGTCAAATAAATTATTAGTAGCATGGAAACGTCCATATAAAGTATTAAAAATTTGTGGGAAAGTTGATTACCTCATAGAAGTCAAGGGGAAACCTAAGTTTTATCATATCAACATCCTTAAGAAATATTACCGAAGAAATTCGGTTAACTGCCTTAATAACTTTGACTTAGTTTTTCCACACGAACTTGATAAGACAACTGAAGAATGTAAAGTGTGCGTAATTGACACCTCTAACTTAGACTATGATGAAGAACTACATGACTTGGTGACTCTTGACCACTCGGACGCAACCAACATTAATTTTAATGAATCTTTGGATGACCATAAGAGACATGAACTACTTCAATGTGTGAGTAACTTTTCAGACGTCTTTACTGATATTCCAGGTGTTACCTCCACGGTAGTCCATAAGATTGACTTATTGACTGACAATCCTATCAAACGGAAATTATACCCAGTTCCAGTTCACCTTAGGGATGCATTTGACCGAGAGGTAGACAAATTATTAAAACTAAAGATCATTGAACCTTCAGTATCTTCATATTGCTCACCAGTAGTCATGGTTAAGAAGGAGGATAATTCATATAGACTTGCTATTGACTTCAGAGGCCTTAATGCTATAACTCGGTGGGATGCTGAACCTATGCCCTTAATAGATAGCGATCTACACAAATTTTATGACTCTTCCTTCTTTTCAGAGATTGATATTGTGCAGGCAAATCATCAAGTAATGTTAGATCCTTCTTCTAAGCAGTACACCGCTTTTCCTACACACCAAGGACTGATGCGATATAGAACTATGCCCTTCGGTTTGGTAACTGCCTGTGCTACCTATGTGAGATTGATGAGAAAGGTCTTGGGTAATATGCCAAATGTTTCAGTTTATTTTGATAACATTTACGTAATGACATCCACGTGGGGCGAACATATCCAAACATTAACATCAGTTTTGCGTAGGTTACGCTCACATGGCCTCACTGCCAAGCCGAAGAAATGCTTCCTTGGGTATAACAAGATTAGATATCTTGGACTGATACTTTCTAATAACTCTCTGCAGCCTCTCTCCAGTAAGATCAAAACTTTATTAGAATTTAAATTCCCCAAAACCAAGAAGCTCATGCGTAGCTTTCTTGGTTCTGTAAATTTTTATGCACGGTTTATCCCGAACCTTACTGATCTTACAGGCATCTTATCCGACTTCCTTAAAAAGTCTGTGAAGGAACCTCTTGAACTTTCCGACATAGCTCGGGAAAAGTTTAATGAGATTAAAAGCATCATTTCGAAAGACCCTATACTTATGATTCCAGATATTAATAAAACATTTTAAGAACTGATGCCTCCAATACTGACTTAGGTGCGGTGCTACTACAATACCATGATGGTACTCCGTTCCCTGTATGCTTCCTAAGCCGGAAACTCCTTCCCGCAGAAACGAGATACTCCACCATAGAAAAGGAATGTTTGGCCCTTGTGTGGGGAATCTCCAAACTTAAATTTTATTTGCTGGGAAAAGAATTCATTTTAGACACGGACCACAAACCTTTGATATACCTAGAAACTTTTAAGGGAACCAACAGTCGCCTCTTGAGGTGGACATTGGCACTCCAGGATTTTAAGTTCCATATTGTGTATATCAATGGTTCATCCAATTATTTCTCTGACTGGTTAAGTCGTGACAGTCAGTAGAAGATTTCTTGCCTTACGCGACTTCGATATGTTAGAACTTTTTCCTCGCCTATTCTTCTTATACTCCTTGACTATAAGTCTTGGTACGGGGGAGTGTGAGGGAAAAGTTCAATAGATAGGAGTAGCGAGGGAGTATATAGTAACAATAGTTTCATTGCCGGCTACTTGTTAAGGTAGGGCCAGTCTAGCTCCCGCTATCCCTTCCCCTCCTTCTGCCCCCCTCCCGAAAGGTGACATGTGGGGCTCTGGTCAAACAGTAAATCACTCGACTCACAGCTCCCAACACTACTCTTGGATGACAGAGAGGGTCACCTGTCAATCAACAAGAAGAACTAATGGAGAAGGACTAACGTCCTGAGACGTCCCCTTTTTGGATTTAATTACCTGTGCACCTGTATGAAATTGCAGGACGTAACCCCACATAATTGCAGCGGTAAAGAACCTGCTTTCCTGTCATCGGGATATAATACTCAAGGCTATACTGTGAAGAACTAGCCAGTGGGTCGTAACCAACACCTGCGACCCCCCCCCCCATCATCAGCAACGGCTACGATTTCAACAACAGTGTCACCAACACCAGACACCCCTATATATATTAGCGTTGAATTCAGTTATTTATATTTTTCATTTTTCATTTTCTTTAATGTAGGATTAATATTTCATATTTAAGTGTTTTATTTTTTATATTTTCTGTATAATAATTTTCCTGAGGAGGAACCAGCCTGAGTAATACTGTCTGAAGTTATTACAGGGCTGAGTAAGCCTTCACAGCCCTGAATCTGCACTCTCTAGAAAGACGTAGAATTAGGGGGGATATGATTGAGGTGTATAAATGGAAGACAGGAATAAATAAAGGGGATGTAAATAGTGTGCTGAAAATATCTAGTCTAGACAGGACTCGCAGCAATGGTTTTAAGTTGGAAAAATTCAGATTCAGGAAGGATATAGGAAAGTAGTTGTTTGGTAACAGAGTTGTGGATGAGTGGAACAAACTCCCGAGTACAGTTATAGAGGCCAGAACGTTGTGTAGCTTTAAAAATAGGTTGGATAAATACATGAGTGGATGTGGGTGGGTGTGAGTTGGACCTGATAGCTTGTGCTACCAGATCGGTTGCCGTGTTCCTCCCTTAAGTCAAGATGACCTGACCTGACTAGGTTGGGTGCATTGGTTTAAGCCAGTAGGAGACTTGGACCTGCCTCGCATGGGCCAGTGGGCCTGCTGCAGTGTTCCTTCGTTCTTATGTTATTATGATTGCTACTAGGTCCTCTCTCTCCCTGCCCCATGAGCTTTATCATACCTCGCCTTAAAATTATGTATGGTTCCCGCCTCCACTACGCCACTTTCTAGGCTATTCCACGGCCTGACTACTCTATGACTGAAGAAATACTTCCTAACATCCCTTTGATTCATCTGAGTCTTCAACTTCCAATTGTGACCTCTTGTGTCTGTGTCCCTTCTTTGGAACATCCCGTCTTTGTCCACCTTGTCTATTCCGTGCAGTATTTTATGTGTCGTTATCATGTCTCCTCTGACCCTCCTGTCCTCCAGTGTCGTCAGGCCGATTTCCCTCAACCTTTCTTCGAAGGACAATCCCCGTAGCTCTGGGACTAGTCTTGTTGCAAACCTTTGCACTTTCTCTAATTTCTTGACGTGCTTGACTAGGTGTGGATTCCAAACTGGTGCTGCATACTCCAGTATGGGCCTGACGTAAATGACATACAGTCTTGAACGAATCCTTACTGAGGTATCGGAACGCTATCCGTAGGTTTGCCAGGTGCCCGTATGCTGCAGCAGTTATCTGATTGATGTGCGCCTCAGGAGATATGTTCGGTGTTATACTGGATCTGGATCTGGATCTGATGACCAGAGCTTTGGTAAGATGGGTAAGGAAGAAGGATGGGTAAGGATGGAAATATTGGAAAAGGGTGGGAGGGGGGGGAGAGGTAGGATATAAAAGGTAAGTGGCCCAACCACTTTGGTGCAATTTAAAAAGTGTATGTGAATTGATAAGATATTCTTTAAGGGGTATAATACTAACCCATCAGAGTCACATAGATATAATAGGTATATAACTACATGACTCTGAATTGGTAGTAATTATACAAATTGCAATTGCTTTTTTTTTTTTTTTTTTTTTTTTTTGTTTTTTTTTTTTTTTTTTTTTTTGTTTTTTTTTTTTTTTTCGCGATTGCACAACGGATACTTATACTTCAAGAAAGGCAATGATTTTCTGGCCCGTTTATAATTTCGTGACAATAGCTTCTTAATGGTGGTGTCCAACAATAGTCAATAGCATAATTTTACATTAGAAAGTTATTTAAGATGTCTCCCTAATTGGGGGCGATGATTTTCAATATACATAGAAGGGTTCTGGTTGTAACCAATCTTCTTCATCAGGTAAGTTGCTCAAAATCATGGGTCGAGGGTAATCATCTTTATGAATAAAACGACGAACCCTCTGTGGGAGAGTCATTCTTTGAGTCCTGTGGGGTGGAGTATTAATGGTGTAATCAGTGGTATTTATCACTTGTATAGGATGTTCTCTATCTGGCATGTATAGTTCTTGCATTGTATAAAGTTGTTTCTTTTTTAGGGTGTCAAGGCGTACATTTATGGCAGAAATATCTTGTTGTGTGTGTAAATCTGCCATTTTAACTCTGTCTCTCCTCCTGGTATCAGTAATAAAGCGAAGAGCTCTATTCTGGACCCTTTGTAACCGTAGCATGTTGGTCTTTGTTGTTAATGACATTGGGACACAAGGGTATTCGAGTATAGGTCTTATTATCATTTTATACAGATGTTTTTTGACATGTTGAGGGGCTTGATTGAATCGAAAGAGTCTGCTAAGACCAGCTTTGGCTATGTTGATCTTTTTAGTTACATGAGATGTTGAGTGGAGTAGCCTGTCTATTTCATATCCCAAGATCTTGTTAGGGTTTCTAATGGCTACAGGTGTACCTCTGATGGAGATACCCCCTTTATCTTCGATGGTTGATGCAAAACATCCTATCGTGCTAACAAGAACCTTGTCAGGATTAGTCGTAATTCTCCATTTCTTCTCCCAATTAGATGTTCGACGAAGTTCAATATTCATTTTTTCTATGACTCTCTCATACTTGTATTTTCCTGTTACTGGAGTTGATGAGACGACATGAATAACATCATCTGCAAACTGTGTCACAATTGTGTCATTAAACTCTGGTTGAGGAAGGTCATTCACATAAATGTTAAACAGAAGTGGACTGAGACAAGAACCTTGTGGGACACCAGCCGTCGGTATAAAAGGTTCTGTCGACTTGCCATGAAAGGTGGGAATGATTTTTCTTTGAGTTAAGAAATTATAAATTACTCTGAGAAAAGTCCAGTTATGGTCTGGTAGGTCAATGAGTTTGTATATAAGGCCATCATGCCATAAGCTATCAAAAGCTTTATGAACATCTCTGGTGGCAATTAAGGCAAGATTGCCCTGCTGTTTTAGACTTGCTACGGTGTCAAAAATAACATTTATTGCATGGTTGGTACCTCTATGTGTTCTAAAGCCAAATTGTTTTTCAGTAAACAAGTGATTAAACTCCATATAGTAATTCAATCTGTTGGAAATGACTTTCTCAAGAACTTTTCCAGTGACTTCAAGTAAAGATATAGGTCTATAGTTCCCAGGTTGGTGAATGTCTTTATTGGGCTTAGCAAGAAAGATCATCCTAGCAGTTTTAAAAACAACTGGAAAATGTCCTGAGGCCAAGATGGCATTAAAGATATTCACCAAGGACTGTTTACAATTTCTAGGTAGGTACTTTATTTGTTTCATTGTTATTCCAGAGAGGCCAGGGGCTCTATTTCTCATTCTTCCAATAACCTGACTTATCTCTAGTAATGTAATAGGTCTAGTAAGCGGGTGGGTATCTTCAAGAGTTGAAGTATCGATGGTAGGTAGTGGTTGTAGATCATCCAAGTTCTCATCTCTCCATTCATTTACTAACTGATAATGATTATTATTAAATTGACGACTGTTATTATGAGAGAGAATTTTCTCCCATACTTCACCCATCAAATTAGCCTGGTCCTGTGGATCGTCAAGTTTAATTTCAACATCTTCATCATCCTCATCAGTGAAGGTATGAACTAAGTAGTTAGGAACCTTGTGCTTTCCCCCTAAAAGTTGTCGGATCTTACTCCAAAATTTTGCTGGTTCACGTTTATATTGATTAGCTTGAAGAACTAAAAATTTCCATATGTCTCGTTTGTGTTGACTAATCATGTTAATTAATTCTTGCCTTAATCGGTGCAATGTAGCTGCTGGTGGTTGTCTTGTTTGAAGATGCCTTCTACATTCTGCTTGATAATTTCTTAAAGTGTCTCTAATTTCTCTAGTAGGTTTATATTGTTGGTATATCTTTGTGGAAGCTAATTGGCAAGTTGCATTGGTAGCTTCAATTATTCGATTGTGCAGGGACCTGATTGCATCATCAATTGCACTGGAAGGTAGATTTTCCAAAGACACAATTTCATCCTCACCCAGATATGCCCTGAAGGGGTCAAATCCTAGGGTGTTAAGATTGGGTTTAGGAGTTACAGGTATTCTAAATGGAGAAGTTTGTAGTTGTATTATAACAGGGATATGGTCAGATCCTACATTTCCACCAGGAGATATACGACAGTGAAAGATGTCACAGTCTCTGTTTGTCAGTACAATATCTGGTGTTCCTGGATGAGGTCCAATGTACGATTTGAAGAATGGGCCTTGAAATGATAAGTTTCTAGCTGTCATGATATTAAAGAGTTGTTTTCCTTTTAAGTCACCCAGTGGAATACCAGCTCCACAGTTAAAGAGGGCAGGGTGATGAGCATTAAAATCTCCAGCTAGAATTGTTGGAATATTTCTGCTTAATATCCTATGTAGAGGAATTGACTCTATATATGGCTGTCTCGGGGGAAAATATCCAGTTCCTATTACTAGTTGTCCATGCGACGTTGTTAGTTCTATTGCAAGAATGTTATCTTCATCCACATGAATATTTTTAAATGTATATCCTAATTTAACCAAGATGGCTACACCACTAAACTGTCCTCTCGATTTCTCAACAGTACAGTATCCACGTAATTTAATATGTTGATCAACTCTTGCAGCTGTCTCGTTCAAAAGTATAACATCGGGATTATAGTTATGTAGTTCAACCTCAAGAAGGTAACGGTTATTAAAGAAATGTTGAACATTAAGTTGGAAGATTGTAATCCCCATTATTTCTTATTCTTCGATCGTACACTGCGTTCTGAACGCCTGCAAGTAATGTCATGTGTTGTATCTACACTATTCCTGCTGGACTCGTCAAGGGGAGGAGAGAACTTTTGCGTGGATGCTTGTGTATTAAAAATGCCATCCTCTTCACTAGAGGCAGTAATATTAACAGACTCATTAGAATCGTTAGAGTCGTTAGAATCGTTAGAGTCGTTAGAGTCATCATCATAAAACTGAGGTATGCTATTCTCAGTTTCAGGAAGCAGAGGCTTGTGAGAGTTAATGGGAGACTGTGTAGGCTCCAAGTGAATATTAGATAGGCAAGGTGAGTTACCTTGGGAAAGTTCCTGTACAACAGGATCAGCTACAATAGCGAGAGAGTAGGCACCACTTTCTGGGGCATTGTTATGTTCAGGTGTTGACTTATCGGGTTGAGAGGAGTTAACAACCTGGGTTTGCGAGGAGGACGATCCTTGGGCCAGGGATG
This sequence comes from Cherax quadricarinatus, assembly GCF_038502225.1. Taxonomy (NCBI): domain Eukaryota; kingdom Metazoa; phylum Arthropoda; class Malacostraca; order Decapoda; family Parastacidae; genus Cherax; species Cherax quadricarinatus. The sequence goes on along the minus strand of NC_091294.1, from coordinate 48,953,756 downwards.
ACTTAGGCTTATTTTTAGATGTAGAGTATGGTACATACTTCTTGTTATGAGAAGGCTGGGTCATAATGGCCTTCACATTTTCAGGGATAATGATGGGAGTGATCTCATTAGCCTTTAACATATCATTTAAAACACGAGAGCAGAGTTGAATGTCACCACCAGCTGTGTCTTTGGCCACCAAGTACATTAGTTGTGCTCTCATTATATCCCCGTCTGTGGATACCTGAGGCACATGAGATGCGACTGAACCTTGTTGTTGTGTCTGTTGTAAGTGAGGGTTAGATTGGGGCGCTCCAAGAGGGGCAGAATTCCAAACATTGGAACCATTGGTAGAGACCTGAGGAGTCCCACTTGATCCAGGCAGAGCTGGGAAGGAAGTTTGAGACATGGTTGGCGGTGCCTGGGGAGTGGTCTTCTTAGAAGTGGATAGTTTCTTGGCGTCAAGAATTTTCTGTATTTCCTTTTTTCTTTCAGGACAAATAGCAGAAACAGCATGATGTTTTCCATTACAGAGGACACATTTAGGTGAATTTTTATTGTTACAATCACGATAGGAATGTTGGCCAGAGCAAATGCTACAAATTTGCCCTTGTGTACTGCATTTGTTGTTGTTATGACCAAAGGCATAACACTTGAAACATTGTGTCACACTGACAAAGCGTTCCAGAGAAATTTGATCAGGTGTACATCTTGTGCCAAAACATTTGAAGCCATTTTGACACACGAGTTTTGCCTCCTCAGGTGTCTCGAGTATTAATTTTAAAGTTACCTTATTGTTGTTTTGATTCGAGAATTTGTGTGCTTCTACAGCTCTAAGGTCAGAATTCTCGGCATTAATGTTATCAACAATTTCATTAACAGTGCTTTGTTTCATAAAACTGTTGATTCTGGCCACAAACACAGTCCTCTGAGCTTGATAGCTGTCAGGTGCAATTGGGATAACACCAGAAGTCTTCAGTTTATCCAAGACATCATGCTTTAGGAGTTGAAGTAACTCTTCTTCCGAAGAGAGGAGAAGTACTGCTCCAGCGTGGGTTTGAAAAACATCCACTGGAGCAACAGTTGAGTTAGAGCAAATACAATTAAGAATGTCTTTCATGGACATTTGATTACCAACAATGTGTAATCTTACACGAATCCTCGCCATGATGCCTAGGAAGGAGCATCTGGCAGAGGAGTTGCTTAACAAAAAGGTATCTTTCCTTAATGTTAGCCTAACATCCTATTTCAGCTGACTTATGAAGGTCAGCCCCTAAGATAGCCTACCCTCGAGTAGTGAGGGGGAAAGGGCCCAAGGCAAAGATCGGCTGGATTTTAAAAAACCACACGGGCTACCAGATGGTCAAAATGCCTTGTGTTAACTCGCCAAAGCGAAGTTGCCGAAAAATAAGAAGATAGGACAGTCAGAAGGATAGCAATGTATGTAGTGTGTTAAGTGTGTGGGCCAGTGTTGATGTATGGGTGAGGGGAGGATGGGGAAGGATGGGGGGATGGGGATGAGAGGGGTGAACAAGCAAGCAAGTCACCGCCTTACCCTCTTGATGGGATGGGGCTCGAAGTGACTGCAAGCAAGTCTCCTCTCAGCTCTGGTGAAGAACTACTCAGGATAACCCAAGTAAATTCTCGAGCAACAGTGTTCAGAGTTGCTCAGCTGAAGAGCGGGAACGACGACGTCTTCTCTCCACGGTGGCTGGGCTGCCGGTGTTATACTCACCCCCAGATCTTTTTCCTTGAGTGAGGTTTGCAGTCTTTGGCCATCTAAACTATATTGTGTCTGCGGTCTTCCTTGCCCTTCCCAATCTTCATGACTGCATTTGGCAGGGTTAAACTCAAGGAGCCAGTTGCTGGACCAGGCTTGTAGCCTGTCCAGGTCTCTTTGTAGTCCTGCCTGATCCTCATGTGTGTGTGCGTGTGTGTGTGTGTGTGTGTGTGTGTGTGTGTGTGTGTGTGTGTGTGTGTGTGTGTGTGTGTGTGTGTGTGAGTGTGTGTGTGTGTGTGTGTGTGTGTGTGTGTGTGTGTGTATGTGTGTGTATGTGTTTGTGTGTGTGTGTGTGTATGTGCGTGTGTGTGTATGTGTGTGTGTGTGTGTGTATGTGTGTGTGTGTGTGTGTATGTGAGTGTATGTGTGTGTGTATGTGTGTATGTGAGTGTGTGTATGTGTGTGTGTGTGGGTGTGTGTGTGTGTGTGTGTGTGTGTGTGTGTGTGTGTGTGTGTGTGTGTGTATGTGTGTGTGTGTATGTGTGTGGGTGTGTGTATGTGTGTGTGTGTGTGAGTATGTGCACTCACCTAGTTGTACTCACCTAGTTAAGGTTGCAGGGGTCGAGTCCAAGCTCCTGGCCCCGCCTCTTCACTGGTCGCTAATAGGTCACTCCCCCTGAACCGTGTGCTTTATCATACTTCTGCTTAAAGCTATGTATGGACCCTGCCTCCACTACATCGCTTCCCAAACTATTCCACTTCCTGACTACTCTGTAGCTGAAGAAATACTTCCTAACATCCCTGTGATTCATGTGTGTCCCATCTCTGGAACATCCTGTCTTTGTCCACCTTGTCAATTCCACTAAGTATTTGGTATGTCGTTATCATGTCTCCCCTATATCTCCTGTCCTCCAAAGTCGTTAGGTGTGTGTGTGTGTGTACTCACCTAGTTGTACTCACCTAGTTGAGGTTGCGGGGGTCGAGTCCGAGCTCCTGGCCCCGCCTCTTCACTGATCGCTACTAGGTCACTCTCCCTGAGCCGTGAGCTTTATCGTACCTCTGCTTAAAGCTATGTATGGATCCTGCCTCCACTACATCGCTTCCCAAACTATTCCACTTACTGACTACTCTGTGGCTGAAGAAATACTTCCTAACATCCCTGTGATTCATCTGTGTCTTTAGCTTCCAACTGTGTCCCCTTGTTACTGTGTCCAATCTCTGGAACATCCTGTTTTTGTCCACCTTGTCAATTCCTCTCAGTATTTTGTATGTCGTTATCATGTCCCCCCTATCTCTCCTGTCCTCCAGTGTCGTCAGGTTGATTTCCCTTAACCTCTCCTCGTAGGACATACCTCTTAGCTCTGGGACTAGTCTTGTTGCAAACCTTTGCACTTTCTCTAGTTTCTTTACGTGCTTGGCTAGGTGTGGGTTCCAAACTGGTGCCGCATACTCCAATATGGGCCTAACGTATACGGTGTACAGGGTCCTGAACGATTCCTTATTAAGATGTCGGAATGCTGTTCTGAGGTTTGCTAGGCGCCCATATGCTGCAGCAGTTATTTGGTTGATGTGCGCTTCAGGAGATGTGCCTGGTGTTATACTCACCCCAAGATCTTTTTCCTTGAGTGAGGTTTGTAGTCTCTGACCCCCTAGACTGTACTCCATTTGCGGCCTTCTTTGCCCTTCCCCAATCTTCATGACTTTGCACTTGGTGGGATTGAACTCCAGGAGCCAATTGCTGGACCAGTTCTGCAGCCTGTCCAGATCCCTTTGTAGTTCTGCCTGGTCTTCGATCGAGTGTATTCTTCTCATCAACTTCACGTCATCTGCAAACAGGGACACCTCAGAGTCTATTCCTTCCGTCATGTCGTTCACAAATACCAGAAACAGCACTGGTCCTAGGACTGACCCCTGCGGGACCCCGCTGGTCACAGGTGCCCACTCTGACACCTCGCCACGTACCATGACTCGCTGCTGTCTTCCTGACAAGTATTCCCTGATCCATTGTAGTGCCTTCCCTGTTATCCCTGCTTGGTCCTCCAGTTTTTGCACCAATCTCTTGTGTGGAACTGTGTCAAACGCCTTCTTGCAGTCCAAGAAAATGCAATCCACCCACCCCTCTCTCTCTTGTCTTACTGCTGTCACCATGTCATAGAACTCCAGTAGGTTTGTGACACAGGATTTCCCGTCCCTGAAACCATGCTGGCT